>NC_053166.1:105863667-106058667 GCF_016835505.1 Polypterus senegalus
AAAAAATAATGCCCCTAGCATGTTATTTTCCCTATATCATGGAATGAAATGAAGAATCATATCTTGATTAAAAAATTGTATTATTCCAACCACATTGAGCTGCAGTTAGGGTACACCTATTCTTAAAAAAACAGACATTTATTTTAGGTAAAAAATAGCTCAAATCAATAATTCTAACATTTTACATAACTGTGACAAGTTTCATTATGATTGAATGATTCATTTTTAAATTACTATTTGCACAGTCTTGCATTCTGACACACAAATGGATGGAAAGACTCACTTTTAAAAATTGTGAACTGATGATCATGGATCCTTTAAGCCACTGAAAACCTAACGCTTAAATGCTTATCCCTTCCCTATACATAACAATATTTAGAGACAGAAAAAAAATCTGAGTAGTTCTTTCTAATTTCATTGCTGGATTAGAATTTTGTGTAATGATAATTGTGGCCACTTTGTGTCTTTTGAATACATTCTGACACATGCAGTATTTAACTGAGTTAATGGCAGTTATTGTAATGATTCAAATCCCAAAACTGTAGGTCCATATTCTACTGGTGACTCGCCATACACCTTTGAACATTTTAGCATGCATAACATTACCTTTGTAAGCATTATTTATGGCATTATATAAAGGCATACATAGTTACTTTTCATGTTATGCCCCCTGTAAAAGCATTTGTTATATGAAGAGGTTTTGTGGAGAACAGTGACTCAGACTAGCTTTGCAAGCCACTTTCTGTTTATACAGGGTGACACAGAAAAACGGGAACTTTTGAAATGCGTAGTGGCAGCCATGTACAGTTGGCAGCACTGCGGAACAGGGACCTTGAGCTGTAAATAATCTTGCCATTTAGTAATTTAGTAATCAATTGCAAGGCAATCAATGACAGCTGTGCGAGACTTGTTTGGTAACCGTGTCATCTCAAGATTCGGTGACATTCCCTGGCCCTCAAGATCACTGGATTTGTCCGTTTTGTGATTTTTTTTTTCTTGTGGGGCTACCTTAAGAGTCAGGTCTATACGTCTCGGCCAAGGACACTAAATGAATTGAAACAAAGAATTCAAGACGAAATTCGTGGTATCCCAGCTGAGATATTGCAGCGATCAATGGGGAACCTCAACAGCAGATTGGAAGAATGCATACGTACAAGAGGATGCCATCTACAGGATGTAATTTTCAGACATTGATAATTTGGATTACTGTCTCTTAAAAGGCAAGTTGTAGTGGTTCAATTGCTGTCAGTAAAACTTTTTTGTTGGATTTCTTCTATTTTTATTGGGTTTTTCAAAAGTTCCTGTTTTTCTTTGTCACCTAGTATAATGTTTATGATCAATTCTACTTGGTACCAGGCAGTTTTCTATAGAGCTTTAACAACGTGTCATGATAAACTAGCACAAGAATGTGCACTAGACTCAAGGACTGTTTTGTGTTGATAAGTCTTTGTTGCTTAGAGAACTGCTTTATGAATTGTTACTTTTTTTCATTATATCCAATAACTGGAAGTCTTGTCTTTTAGGGAACTTCATATGATGGACACTGCCACCTGGCACAAAATGAGAGGTGAGATTTGCCACAAAATGTTTTGTCTTTGTTAACAGATTTTTTAAGGAATGGCCTCAAACTTAATTTTCACCATTTTCAATTAATAAGTATGATTATCTATCCACAGTTATGTCTTTGGGCAATGAGAAACCTAGACAACTAGACTTTATTCTCTTTAACACTATAATCAGGGAACAAAATGTCTCTCGTGTTTTTCTTGCATCTTTAGAACAGTTCAGGTAAAAAAAAAATTGAGAGAGTAGAAGAGGTATTTTAGCTTATTGTCCCATTATAAGGTACCCCTACCCATTTCAAGTAACTAACTGCTCTGTAACTAATAGCTTTGTACTCTTTGTACATGAGCACACAATGTTCAAGTGTTTAAGGAGGTAATCGTATAATAAGGGAATCACTTGTGTGTGCACAAATTAGTGAGGGCATAAGCAAGATTAAAGATTTAACTGAACTGGTTCTGAATATCACGTGGGTGCAGGCACTAGACACGCTGGTATGAACCTCAACTATGCTTGTACAACAAACCAACACGGTATGTAATTTGTTTGGGTAACATTAACAGTGTTGACCAAATATGTAATGCATATTATATCCATCCATCCATTTTCTAACCCGCTGAATCCGAATACAGGGTCACAGGGGTCTGCTGGAGCCAATCCCACTAGGAACAAGGCACAAGGCAGGAACCAATCCTGGGCAGAGTGCCAACCCACCACAGGACACACACAAACACACCCACACACCAAGCACACACTAGGGCCAATTTAGAATCGCCAATCCACCTAACCTGCATGTCTTTGGATTGTCGGAGGAAACCCACGCAGACACGGGGAGAACATGCAAACTCCACGCAGGCAGGACCCGGGAAGCGAACCCGGGTCTCCTAACTGCGAGGCAGCAGTGCTACCACTGCGCCACCGTGCCGCCCGCATATTATATGTATTCTGATATTTTTTATCCCCAATTAAGGTTTTTATGTCTAATTTAAAATGTTTGACCATTACAAGTGAATGACTTAATGAAAGCTGTTTCTTTTGTCTGACCTTTTAGGCTCACAGATGGTGGTTGCAATGAAGGCAATCTCACTGGCATTTGACCTGGACCGTGGTGTTGTGGCAGCTATACCATCACCTGTTGAGTTCATGGGTTACATCTACTTTGTGGGCACTGTCATCTTTGGCCCTTGGATCAGCTTTACAAGCTATCTGCAGGCTTCTGAGAGCCGTAAGCTGGTAGGAGGAATTTTAATACTTGAAGGAACTGCAGTAAGTCAAAGTCACACAAACAGATATATATGAATAGGAATAAAGACATCAGAATTAACAATAGAAATCTGAAAACGGGACAGCACAGTGTTTAGTGCTACTGCCTCATAGATTTATTATTGTGGGTTTAAATTCATTGCCCAGCTATTATGTGTGTGCTGTACATATTGTCCCTCCATGGTTACTTGGGTTAAAAAAAAGCGTTTCATAGAGTCAAATGGAACTGTTTATTTACTGAACCGCACAAATATGGTGCCACCATCTCTGCATGGATTAAAGTACTTTATACTAGTGCAAAAGCCCCAACCTGCAATAATAAAAAGTAACTCTAGAATGTTGTCCTCAACAAGGATGTCATCTGTCACCGATGCTTTTCATGATCGCCATCAAGCCATTGGCCATTCATCTCCTGGAGAAACCAAAGATAAAGGGAATTATTAAAGAACGACTCAAATAGAAAATATTACATGCTAACAATATGGTGCTTTATATAACAGACTTTCAATCATATCTACTGTATACACAAGAATATTAACAGATTTCTGAATTTAAAATAAATTAGAATAAAAGTGTGCTTTTTTCAGACAATTCTGTAGCACACCATACCAGATTGAATTCCTATCTATTTGTAATACCAAAATAAATTTAAATCTGGGGATAGCCATCACAGGTAAACTTGAAGATCTCTTTCAATACAATTTTGGACATTCTATCTAAAAACTTAACTAGGATGTTAACAGCTGGTATACCCACCATCTCATGCTAACAAGGACACTCACTAATGTCAAAACGAACATCCTCTTTAAGATACTACTGTATATGTATTCCAAAGCATTCCTATATACATCAACAAATCTTTCTTCAAAATGTTGGACTCAATTGTAGCATCATCAATCTTGAATTCAAAACAGCTACACAACCAAAAGGTGATTTTGCAGAAATCTAAAGTAGAATGTGGCATAGCACCACCTAACTTTTAACGTTACCACAAAGTGGCAAATATATGCACAATAAAGTTCCAGAAACTGGCAGAAATTCACAAATGGACTGACCTGGCTTGCAGTGGAAAGAAATCCTTTGTTTATCCTGTTTTGTTCTCCAATCAGTGCTATTGTCAATTCACCTCCAGTTGTCCTCCAGTTTCTTAAAATATGGAATAAATATAGAACACATTTTAATGAAGCAAAACTCTTTATCTGTTGATCCTAAGCACGATAATCACATTTACCAACTTTTTCAAAACTTCTCAATATTTAATCTATGGAAAATGTTAGTAATTGAAGACACCTTTATATAAACAATATATTTACCTTTATGAACAGTTATACTACAAGTATAATTTTCCAGCTACACACCTTTTTTCCTGTATACAAAGTTTTGTTAAAAGAAGCCTACCTAATTTTTTACAAGTCATAACCATTTCTATCCCAGAGGTAATACTGGTTATTCATGATGAATACTCAGATAACATTTCAAAAGTATTAAAGAATGGTGAGAGAGAAACCTTTCAATTAGCATTTCAGAACTGGAGTGGAACTTGGCCATACATAGAATACAATCTATTTATGTATGCCCCAAGCATTCCATAATTCAACTTAAAAAATCTTTAACATATATTGTATTTAAGATTATCTAAAATGCACCCAGAGCAAGATCCTACTTGTAAGCATTGACATCTGGCTTATGGTCATATGTTTTGGAAGTGCACAAAATTAACATAATTTTGTAGAAATATTTTTT
Source organism: Polypterus senegalus (assembly GCF_016835505.1). NCBI lineage: Eukaryota > Metazoa > Chordata > Cladistia > Polypteriformes > Polypteridae > Polypterus > Polypterus senegalus. The sequence continues at coordinate 105,868,237 of NC_053166.1, forward strand.
TCATACCTGTTGCACAGCCTTTGTATCATGATTCCTTCTGAACAATTGGTGGCTATATTTGGTATACTCCTAGATGATATAAAATGTGTGTAGGGAGTAATTGATTGTAATAGCCTACACCACACTACAAGCACATAAACGTACAGTATTTTACCTAACCCACATTCTGTAACTCAGTGGGTTAAGTGACATTCTATATTATGTCAAATCAAGACTCTTATCCTATTAATTGTTCTACTGTACATAAAATATTAGGTGGGGCTTATTTATTTTTTTATTTTAGACTTTAAATAAAAACAGAGACTGCTACTCGTTTGTGAAGGCATTCAGACATAAAGCAGGTAGTCAAGGGTGTACCTGTGCGACCTCTCCTTGTTCTTTGCTCCCAGTGCAAAACAGGTTTACAGAAGAACTGGCATATAACCTGGATAGTTTAAAAAACATAGACAATCATACAGTCTGCCACAGAGCCACAAAATTGCTGACATAAGTCTAACCTCGGATTGTTTTTTTTTTATTAAAGATTATTGCTTATATTGTTCCTGTTTTCATTTTTAGCACCCATAGTATTTTTAATGTTCACAGTGATTTTTTTTTTTGTTTATTTGTTATGTTTATTTTAAGTTACTTATTCTGAGATTAATTTCTCAGAGGATCTGTTGCTTTTGAGATATTTGGTTTAATATTTTTGTGAACCTTAACTACTTTTCTTCTTCTCCAGACTGCTGCATGGTTTTTCAAAGTCTCATCCAGCTGGGTGAAATCTCAGGTCTGCTTGGTTATCTCTAACTGTATCGCCCCTTATCTCTTCCCCTACTTCATACCTATCTATGGAAATCGTCTGCTACGCAAGTAAGCATGTTTTTTTTCTTATTCTTCAATATGGGGGGAGTTCATTTGAGTGAGGAATTGAGTATACCGAAATGTTCGCCATTCCATTATGTGAAACGGCAGTGGATTACTGATGTACTTTTTTGCAGCGTTGGAATGCCTTGAGAGCAGTGAGGCATCACTATCCAATATCAAAACATTTTTTTATTGTGACAGTGAAAATGCATCCCACTAGTGAACTCGGGATTGTAACATTTATTCCTATTTTGAAAATTACAGGTTTAAACCTTTCCTTTGTACCTGTATTCAAGATTCATGGCAACACCCAAAAACCACTGGCTACCTAAAGTTGCTGATCTCTGGTGGTCACTGAATCCACTTTCATACCGTGTAACAGCTGTGGTCATTAATGGTCATTGTATTCTGCATCTTTTCTGCATTACATTCATTATTTTAATTAAGTTCAAATGTATGGGGGAATGAAAGTATATGGTTGACTGCCAGAAAAGGCCAGAGACCTTGCCAGTGTCTGAATCTTCCTAGTAGGTGGTAAGATTGGCGTGAATCCTAGAGAGTTGGCTGTACTTTGTGCATCTTTTTACTCAATAAACCTTTGGTTATTACAGTTGACTAGCTTTCTGAGATTTAGTGATTCACATCATGGCTTCCATTTTGTTACCACATTATACTTATGCTATATTATATGGGCCAGAATGACAATATTTAGGAAGTGCAGTCTTGGATAAGTTGTTGAATCACCCTTCCATGGCTTTCCTTCTCTGTGGTTTTATTTTTCATTCCTGAGACCAGAATCCCATTTTTTTTTTGTCATTGTAATGTTTGTAGTGCAAGTTGTCCTTCAATAGTATATATCTGTATATACAGTACTAACACATAGGCTATGCCTCCAGATTAGGAAGATGGGTATAATATGTGGTTGTGACAATTGTTTGTATTAATATGTCTAGGTCTTGCCAGTATTAAACATGGGTACATTATGAAAAAGATAATAGAATTATATTACCCTCATATGTACGAAAATTAGGGGCACCTTTAGCCTAAACATTTGCAAAAGAGGCTAACATGTCAACCCGAATGTTTAATATTGAAAAGTAATAATAGAAAAGAATAACTCAAAGTACTTAGTACCAGAGGGAATAATCCAACAAACATTTAAGATACCTCTCTGGGCTTTCCTAAGAGTTAGCCAATGTTGTAGGTCATCCTTGGGACAGTGTGTTCCTGTTCTGTGTCTCAAGCATGTATCACAACCTTTATCTTGCATCTGCCTAAATCTTGCCTCCAGTAGACTGCTAATCAAAAATGTCCTTTCCTCTCTGCGCTTAATGAGATTTTAATTCAGGGTTAATTTTAAAATACCTCCAAGGAGTTCATCTTAGCCTCAGAATCACTTACAGCTATTGTAAATGCTCAAAAATTTGCCACAGGCACAGCAGACTCCTGGTCCTGCCCCGGCTACACAATATACAGAACATGATATGTTTAAATTAGATTGTGCAGGATTATAATATGAAAGAGAAAAAAAAAACAAAAAAAATGACATATTATAAATTCATCTTATTGTTCTGCCAACATTTTCTCTTTTAAATGCTGCCTTATTTTTCTACTCATTGAATACCTCAAAGTAATAACTTTAACAATAGAATCCCTGCAGCCTATAAAAAAAAAAACCTCCTTATCCTGGCCCACCTTAAATTCCTTCTCACCTTTCCAACAGTGTCTTGTTTTGCAAATGTGTCAGTCAGCACAAGCAGCAAGCAGCCTGGTATCCCATTAACCCTGCAATGGAGCTGATGTCAGTTGCAAAATTCTCAGCGCTCAAGTGTGTTTATCTGGGTGTGAGGTGCCTGGATTTGTATACGGTAAATAATACAGTAATCCCTCCTCGATCGCGGGGGTTGCGTTCAAGACCCCCCCGCAATAGGTGATAATCCGAGAAGTAGAAACCATATGTTTGTATGGTTATTTTTATATATTTTAAGCCCTTATAAACTCTCCCACACTGTTTATAAATATTCCCTGCACAGTTATACAGCATAAACCCTTTGTGTTCTCTTAGATATTAGGTAAGATTCATTGAAATTATGTATGTAAACACACTGTTTATATACAGTAAAACCTAAATATTATTTTAAAGATATCGAGTGTCTCCGATATCACATATGTTACAGCCATTACAATAGACAGGCCACCAGTAATAAATACGTACAATGCAAGAAAAATATACAGTATACAGTAAATGTGTGTACAGTGACACTAAACGTATGTACATGTACTAAGTACTGTAAGTAGAAAATTAATTATAGTTACTCACCAACAATGATACGACGACTTGTCCAATAACGATGAGTTTAGTTTTACTGCACAACAAAGGAGAGCGTTACAGCTCTTCTAAAGGAGCCTCTTCAGGCAACTGTATATCACCGCCGTTGTTCTTCTTCTGGCAGACTTCAATCCATATCCCTAAAGCAAATTCCATCCAGACTACTGCCTTATTACATCCACTTACAACTCATTTTGCACCCTGGTTAAAAGGACACTGCGGCCGTAGATCTTATATCCCTTTCCTACTTTTTAAATAAATAGAATAATATTCTCATTGAAGCAGTAGCAGGAGCAGATCGTTTTGAAGCTGTAATGAAGGGCTTGACTATGCACAAAGATAAGCACAAAAGAGCACAAAAGTTAACTCTTTACACAGCGAAACACGTTGATGCTGAATGAACGAGACAAGACTTCCTGGTTAACATCGCATTCAGCACACAGGAACTTAACTGCATGCTCTGATTGGTTAGCTTCTCACCCATCCGCCAATAGCGTCCCTTGTATGAAATCAACTGGGCAAACCAACTGAGGAAGCATGTACAGGAAGTAAAAAGACCCATTGTCCGCAAAACCCGCGAAGCAGCGAAAAATCCGCGTTATATATTTAGTTATGCTTACATATAAAATCCGTGATAGAGTGAAGCCGCAAAAGTCGAATCGCGATATAGCGAGGGATTACTGTATATCATTTGTTTACTTCAGCTCCGTCGGGGGGTTGATGGGATAGCAGGTTGCTTGCAGCTTGTGTTGATCGACCCATTTGTAAAACAGAAGATGCTGATGAGGATTGGGGAGAAGGAATTTAAGATGGCCCAGAATTGCAAGTTTTTTTGTAGGCTTAAGGGATTCCAGTGTTAAAAATGTGCGACTGTTTCTTGTGTTGTATGTTCAGGTCACTTTGACACACAAAGATGTGAATGTAGACATTCTTCCCTATGAAATTTCTTGCGAACAGGGGGAAAAATATTTACTGTTGCTTTAGAAAGAATAATCAGTCTAGCTTTATTCTTTTCCATTTATTGAAAATAATCTATTAGTGGTTGTTGTGATAATTTTTTTACAAGCAGTATCTGTTTGCCTTTTTGTGTGCATTTGTTATTTTTTTCTCTCTCTCTAGTAGTTTGTTTATATGCATTACATTTGTTTTATTTGTTACTTCTGTTGTTGTTGTTATTAGTTGATATTATTTATCTATTTATTATCTGTTTCAGTCTATTACTATTCATTTACCAATGTATTTATCTATTTTTTTATTTATAGTATAGTACAGTTCTTTACTTGTCTTGTACTTGTCCTGTGTTTATGTATATATTGCAGCATGGTCCTGGAGATCATTATTTCATGCCCCTCTATACTGCAATACTGTCAATTGATGGAAAGTTTAAAAAAGCCATTTGACTTGAGGAGTGGCTGGCATTTCCTATGTTTTAAATGTGGTTGTTTTATCTGCTTGCTGTTCATTATTAGTTATTTTTAAAAAATTCCTTTCCTGTGGGCTGCATTTACATTGCAGCTTGATAGCAACTTATATTATGTCTAGTAAGCTCACTATATAGGGAATGAACAGAATAAAAGTCACAGGTGCTATATTAAAATGATTTTTGTTTGGCTCATGGTCCACATTCTCATTTACCCCTTTAACACTATGAAATTGTAGGATATGCACTTGAACACTTGATTAAATACAGCTTGCTATTACCAAGTAGAACCTCTCTATGCCCCCAGAGCAGCCTGAATTATTAAAACATCAATTGAAATATATGTGCTGGAAAAATTCAGTAGGCATTTCTGATTCCTGCTGAATCTCTAGTGTCATATATTTCCATCACATATTCATACTGATAATCTTCTATTCTACCTTATCCCACAAATACCAGAGAGCGGTCAGAGGTGCAAGGAACCGTTTTTTCGCTGACATCATCTCAAAAAACTCTGGCGATCAACGTGTCTTATACAAAACACTAAATGCTGTCCTCTCTCCAGCCGTAACTGTTTTCTCTGCTGCCTCCACTGCTCTTTGTAATCAGATCCTCACGTTTTTTCTGGATAAGGTCACGAACATTAGATCCCAGATCTCCATTTCTTCTTCTGGCTCTGTTGATTTAGCCGCTCCTGCGCACGGTTCCCTCACCAGATTTGAACCTATTTCGCTCCCCATCTGGAAAAAATCGTTGCCTCAATGAAGCCTTCGGGCTCTCCGGACGATGTGGTGCCGTCCAGACTGCTGAAAGATGTGTTTCCTGTGATTCGATATGATGTCCTAAAGATCATAACTAGTAGTCTATCCTCGGCTATAGTTCCTCATGCTTTCAAACACGCAGTTGTACATCCAATTGTGAAAAAACCTGATCTTGACCCTGCCATTCTTTCCAATCTTCGTCCAATCTCCAAGCTACCTTTCTTGTCAAAATACTAGAAAAGTAGTTTATGAGCAATTAACTCATCACCTACAGGACCATCAGGTAATGGATCTTTTCAGTCAGGCTTTAGGCCCCAACACAGCACAGAAACCGCGCATTTACGTGTCCTAAATGACGTCCTTTTGGCATTGGACTCAGGATTCCACGTGGTTATGGTTCTTCTCGACTTATCTGCTGCTTTCGACACAATCGACCACGACATCATGATCTCCCGACTCGAATCCTGGGCTGGTGTATCTGGCTTAGCCCTCGACTGGTTCAGGTCATATTTCTGCAACAGGACTCTCAGAGTCATGCTAGACGATTTTTCATCTGAATCAGTCCCACTCCCATGTGGGTTCCCCAGGGTTCCATTTTAGGGCCACTACTTTTTCAATCTACATCCTGCCTTTAGGTGCAATTTTTAGAAAGCATGCAATTTCATATCACCTATATGCTGACGACTGCCAAATTTATTTCTCCCTCAAGCCAACTGACTCCACCAAACCTCTCCTCGACTGCCTATCTGACATTAAGGACTGGCTGGCTGTAAACTTCCTTCACCTGAACGATTCAAAAACCGAGGTCATTGTTTTTAGTCCCGACTGCAAACAGGCTCCACCCCTTGGTCTCGTTTCTCTTCCCCTTTCAGTAACCGTCTGTCTCCAATCTTGGAATCAAAATGGATACGTTCCTGAAAATGGATGCTCAAGTCAACAGCACAGTAAAATCCTGCTTTTTCCATCTAAGGCGAATCGCCAAACTCAAGCCTATTCTTTCTAACCACCTCCTGGAATCAGTAATTCATGCATTCATTACGTCCCGGCTTGACTACTCTAATTCCTGCCTTTTTGGTATCAGTAAAGCCACACTTTCTAGACTCCAACTGGCTCAAAATGCGGCTGCAAGGCTTCTAACTGGAAGTAGCAGAATCCAACACATTTCACCAATTTTGAAAACCCTTCACTGGCTGCGGTTAGATTCAGAATCGATTTTAAGATTCTCCTCCTAACCTATAAGGCATTAAACGGTCTAGCCCCGCCTATTTGAGTGTCTTGCTCCATTGTCACAATCCCCCTCGTGTTCTTAGATCCACAGATCAGCTGCTCCTAACCGTTCCCAAGGCACGTTTTAAAGCTCGTGGTGAAAGGGCTTTCTCCGTCTGTGCACCCAGGCTCTGGAACTCCCTGCCCTTAGTGGTTAGGCAAGCCGCTTCAGTCGCCACATTCAAATCTCGTCTAAAACGCACTTCTTCACATTGGCTTTTAATTCTTAACCTGTTTCATTTTCCACTTGTCTTTTGCTATTTTCTCTATTTTATTTGGTCCCTTGACCTGTTTTTAGTATCTCTGTTTTAATTCCCTCTTAATGTTTATTTTTTAATATTTTGCTTTTAGTCCTGCTTGTTGTAACTGTACAGCGCTTTGGTCAGTTGTAATGCTGTGTTTTTAAGCGCTCAACAAATAAATATGGTATGGTATGGTATGGTAAATGCACAGTTGGATTGAGCTCTTGAGGTTTTCAGAGCATTCAAAAATGTAAATATTTTGAACAGTAGACTTTGGTTTTAAAAGGGATACCTCAAAGTGTGGCAAGGAATCATTCCCCACTCTGTTACATTACCTTCACCAACTATACATTGACAAGAGTCAAGATTAATTTTTGCCTCTTTATGCCATATTCTGAACCTCAGTGTTACAGTAAAAATCAAGAGTCTTCAGACCACACAATATTTTCCCAATCTTCAGTTGTCCAGTTTTAGTGAACATATATCTGTTGTAGTCTCAACATCCTGTTGTTAATGGAAAGGATTAGAACACTATATGCAGCTGTGCTACTGTAGCCCTTTCATTCAAGATCTGACACCATTTGTGTTCAGAGATGGCCTTCTGCATCAGGTTTTTCATATATGCAGTCATTGCCAGAAGGTTTGCTGTGTCTCCCTGCACAGTCTCAAGGGCATGGAGGAGATTCTAGGAGACAAGCAGTTACTCTAGGAGAGCTGGAGAGGGCCATAGAAGGTCCATAACCCATCAGCAGGACCAGTATCTGCTCCTTTGGGCAAGGAGGAACAGGATGAGTACTGCCAGAGCCCTACAAAATGACCTCCAGCAGGCCACTGGTGTGAATGTCTCTGACCAAACAATCAGAAAGACTTCATGAGGGTGACCCAAGGGCCCCATGTCCTCTAATGGGCCCTGAGCTCACTGCCCAGCAGCATGCAACTCGATTGGCATTCGACATAGAATACCAGGATTGGCAGAAGCACCACTGGTGCCCTGTGCTTTTTACAGATGAGAGCAGGTTCACCCTGAGCATATGACAGAAGTGAAAGGGTCTGGAGAAGCCATGGAGAACATTATGCTGCCTGTAACATCATTCAGCATGAGCAGTTTGGTGGTGGGTTAATGTTTGTCTGGGGAGGCATATCCATGGAGGGTCACACAGACCGCTACAGGCTTGACAAAGGCACCTTGGCTGCCATTAGGTATCAGGATGAAATCCTTGGACCCATTGTCAGACCCTATGCTGGTACAGTGGCTCCTGGTGCATGACAATTCCTGGCCTCATGTGGTGAGAGTATGCAGGCAGTTCCTGGAGGATGAAGGAATTGATACCATTGACTGGCCACCACACTTTCCTGACCTAAATCCAATAGAACACCTCTGGGACATTATGTTTTGGTCCATCCAATGCCACCAGGTTGCACCTCAGACTGTCCAGGAGCTCAGTGATGCCCTGGTCCAGATCTAGGAGGAGATCCCCCACAACACCATCTGTCATCTCATTAGAAGCATGCACCGATGTTGTCAGGCATGCATACAAGAAAACAGGGGCCATACAAAGTGCTGCGTACAATTTTGAGTTGCTGCAATAAAATTTTGGCAAAATGGACTAGCCTGCCACGTAATTTTTTCACTCTGATTTTTGGGGTGTCTTTGAATTCAGGGCTCTGTAGGTTGATCATTTTCATTTCCATCAAACGATGTGGCATCCTTTCGTTCCTAACACATTACCCAGTCTATATCAGTATAGATATCCAGGAGGATTTCTTTTTCCCATTGAGATCTGATGTGTTTTCAAAGTGTTCCTTTAATTTTTTTGAGCAGTTTATATATATATATTCACAGCGCATCAGTTTTTCCACATTTTGTTATGTTGCAGCCTTATTCCAAAATGAATTAAATTCATTTTTTTCCTCAGAATTCTACACACAACACCCCATAATGAAAATGTCAAAAAAGTTTACTTGAGGTTTTTGCAAATTTATTAAAAATCAAAGAACTGATAAATCACATGTACATAAGTATTCACAGCCTTTGCTCAATACTTTGTCAATGCACCTTTGGCAGCAATTACAGCCTGAAGTCTTTTTGAATATGATGCCACAAGCTTGGCACACCTATCCTTGGCCAGTTTCGCCCATTCCTCTTTACAGCACCTCTCAAGCTCCATCAGGTTGGATGGGAAGCGTCGGTGCATAGCCATTTTAAGATCTCTCCAGAGATGTTCAATCGGATTCAAGTCTGGGCTCTGGATGGGCCACTCAAGGACATTCACAGAGTTGTCCTGAAGCCACTCCTTTGATATCTTGGCTGTGTGCTTAGGGTCGTTGTTCTGCTGAAAGATGAACTGTCGCACCAGTCTGAGGTCAAGAGTGCTCCGGAGCAGGTTTCTTATCCAGGATGTCTCTGTATATTGCTGCAATCATCTTTCCCTTTATCCTGACTAGTCTCCCAGTTCCTGCTGGTGAAAAACTTCCCCACAGCATGATGCTGCCACCACCATGCTTCACTGTAGGGATGGCATTGGCTTGGTGATGAGCTGTGCCTGGTTTCCTCCAAATGTGACACCTGGCATTCACACCAAAGAGTTCAACCTTTGTCTCTTCAGACCAGAGAATTTTGTTTCTCATGGTCTGAGAGTCCTTCAGGTGCCTTTTGGCAAACTCCAGGTGGGCTGCCATGTGCCTTTTACTAAGGAGTGGCTTCTGTCTGGCCACTCTACCATACAGGCCTGATTCGTGGATTGCTGCAGAGATGGTTGTCCTTCTGGAAGGTTCTCCTCTCTTCACAGTGGACCTCTGGAGCTCTGACAGAGTAACCTTTGGGTTACTTGGTCACCTCCCTGAATAAGGCCCTTCTCCCTCGATCTCTCAGTCTAGATGGCCGGCCAGCTCTAGGAGGAGTCCTGGTGGTTTCGAACTTCTTCCACTTACGGATAATGGAGGCCACTGTGTTCATTGGGACCTTCAAAGCAGCAGACATTTTTCTGTAACCTTCCCCAGATTTGTGCCTTGAGACAATCCTGTCTCGGAGGTCTACAGACAATTCCTTTGACTTCATGCTTGGTTTGTGCTCTGACATGAACTGTCAACTGTGGGACCTTATATAGACAGGTTTGTGTGCCTTTCCAAATCATGTCCAATCAACTGAATTTACCACTGGTGGACTCCAATTAAGCTGCAGAAACATCTCAAGGATGATCAGGGGATACAGGATGCACCTGAGCTCAATTTTGAGCTTAATGGCAAAGGCTGTGAATATTTATGTACATGCGATTTCTCAGTTTTTTTGTTTTTAATAAATTTGCAAAAATCTCAAGTAAACTTTTTTCACGTTGTCATTATGGGGTGTTCTGGGATGTTGATCTTGTCAGTTAAGTAGCAGAGGGGGTTGTTAATTAGTTTCAGCTACTTTGGTGTTAATGAAATTAACAACAGGTGCACTAGAGGGGCAACAATGAGATGACCCCCAAAAGAGGAATGGTTTAACAGGTGGAAGCCACTAACATTTTCCCTCCTCATCATTTCTGACTGTTTTTTTTTACTAGTTTTGCATTTGGCTACGTTCAGTGTCACTACTGGTAGCATGAGGTGATACCTGGACCCTGTAGAGGTTGCACAGGTAGTCCAACTTCTCCAGGATGGCACATCAATACCTGCCATTGCCAGAAGGTTTCCTGTGTCTCTCAGCACGGTCTCAAGGGCATGGAGGAGATTCCAGGAAATAGGCAGTTACTCTAGGAGAGCTGGACAGGGCTGTTAAAGGTCTTTAATCCATCAGCAGGACCGGTATGTGCTCCTTTGGGTAAGGAAGAACAGGATGAGCGCTGCTAGAGCCCTACAAAATTACTTCCAGCAGGCCACTGGTGTGAATGTCTGTGACCAATCAATCAGAAACAGACTTCATGAGGGTGGCCTGAGGGCCTAACATCCTCTAGTGGGCCCTGTGCTCGCTGTCCGGCACCGTGCAGCTCGATTGGCATTTGCTACAGAATACCAGAATTGGCACGTCCAACCACTGGCGCCCTGTGTTTATCACAGATGAGAGCAGATTCACCCTGAGCACGTGTGACAGACGTGAAAGGGTCTGGAGAAGCCATACAGAACGTTATGCTGCCTGTAACATTGTTCAACATGACCAGTTTGGTGGTGGGTCAGTGATGGTCTGGTGAGGCATATCCATGGAGGGAAGCAGAGACCTCTACAGGCTAGACAATGGCACCTTGACTGCCATTAGGTACTGGAATTAAATCATTTGACCCATTGTCAGACCCTATGGTGGTACAGTGGGTCCAGGGTTCCTCCTGGTGCACAACAATGTCTGGCCTCATATGGCAAGAGTATGCAGGCAGTTCCAGGAGGATAAAGGAACTGATACCATTGACTGGCCCCGACACTCACCTGACCTAAATCCAACAGAACACCTCTGGAACATTGTTTCAGTCCATCCGATGCCGCCAGATTGAACCTCAGACTGTCCAGGAGCTCAGTGATGCCCTGGTCCAGATCCCGAGGACATATCCGTCATCTCATTAGGAGCATGCCCCGACATTGTCAGCCATGCAAGCATGTGGGGGCCATACAAATTACTGAGTATGATTTTGAGTTGCTGCAATGAAATTTTGGCAAAATAGACTAGCCTGCCGCATGATTTTTTCACTTTGATTTTCGGGGTGTCTTTGAATTCAGTCTTCTGTAGGTTGATAATTTTCAGTTCCACCAAACGATGTGACATCCTTTCGTTCCAAACACATTACCCAGTCCATGTCAGTATAGATATCCAGTATGATTTTTTTTTTACCCATTGAGATCTGATTTGTTTTCAAAGTGTTCCTTTAATTTTTATAGCAGTTTATAATAAAAACTTATATTTAATTTTAGTCTGTAACACCCGGTGTAAATTTTTTCTACTTGTAAAAGTTAGTGCTTTTTTTTATTATTCAGTTTTATTCTCTCAGTAACCTTCACGTGATACAACGAACTTGCCTCTCCCTCTCTAAGTTGATGCCGTTTATCTCCATTCTTTTCATAACAGCAGTGATGACCGCAGTTGGTACTGTGGTTGATGCCTGAACTATTTGTTGTACCGGGTTTGTAACTCTTTGACTGCAACATGTAAATTGAATTTTTTTTTTTTTTCTTTGTACATTGGTTATATTCTTGAATAAAAGTGCACAGGTTTATATGATATTTGGACTAAAGTCTTCACACATTATTAACTTCATGTCATCCTGTTTAATAAAAACCCCTGTGTGCGTCCAGGTGTCCGTGTGTGTGTCTTCTGGTGAAGAGCGCATGCGCGGGGCCACACGGCACGTGTTCAGTTTCTTCCTGTGCAGAGAGACACACACACACACACACACACACACACACACACACACACACACAGACGACAGATGGACCCACATCAGACAGACAGACACCAGTGTTAAAAAGCTTTCAGTGGTATTCAGCCTTTCCTCTATGTCTGTCTCCATTTGGTATATCTGATTGTTGGAGGCTAAACTATTATCAGGGATACCTTATAGCTAACTTTTCAGGAGCATAGTGCTCAGTTAATCCTCTGATCAATACCTGAATTAGGAAGCCTAATATGCTAAACCATGCAAAACTCTTCTACTTTGTCGTTTCTGCTATACAGGAAATTGGAATATTCCTATTAATTTCATTAAATATTCAGAATAAAATTTGTTAATATCAGATTTATATTTGCACTTATAAACCAAGTGTTTGTTATGCTTATTCCTAATACTTTCTTTTTCGTATTCTGTTCTCAACTGCATTCCAGAGGGTTGATTGGAAGGTAGGGTGATTAGAGATTTTACAATAACAGTTGTTTTAGTTTGTCAAAATGGGATTATGTTCACTGTTAAGTATTTGTTTTTGAGCATCCACTTTTTTTTTGCAATGTTTTACATTTTAAAGAATGTAGACTATTCTTATTGTTGTTATGTATATTTGCCAACTGAGGCAGTGTCTGTATCAAACTGAACTCCTTTCTCATTTCAGATGGCTGAATGCCTATGAGAATACTGTCTCTTTCCACTACAGCAACTATTTTGTTGGTTATTTAAGTGAGACCACTGCCACTTTGTCTGGAGCAGGTTTTACTGAAGAAAAGGAGAATCTCAAGTGGTATGTCATGCGTTCAATGTGCTTAGGATGCAATTGCCTTCTTTTTACTTTTTCAGATTTACTTTTTGTTAGGTTTATAGTTGAGATGATCATTTTCATTGCCTCAGAATCCTCAAAAACTTCTCTGCCCATCAGAAGACGTGCCAGTTTTCCTTACCATAAAGTAATTACTGCAGTTTTATTATCAGAAGTTGCAAATGCTTCTTTTTCCAGATCTGTTATAGAAGCAAACAGATCCAGTTAACCTACAAGACAAAGTAGTTCTAATTAATGGACATTGTGTGCTGATTCAGATTGACTGTAAGTCATAATATAATTTTCAGAAAAAATCCAGCCATTTGTAACAATACTTTCATAACTTTGTTAGTGCAATATCTGATGATGCACTCCATGTGACTACTATGTATTTGTTCAACCAGAGTACCTTGAATTTTGTTATGTGTTGTTCCTTGACCTTAGAAAACACTCCAGAGTAGTGTGCAAAACTATGATATACTCACCCCAGGAGACTTAATGTTGTGTTTGCACAAGGTGACCATACAAAATATGAAACTATTGGGTCTGAATACTTGCTTTTTCATCTTAGATTGGTTTTATACCATAAAACAATTTTATATTAATTTAAACTATTTTGTGTTTCAGTGTTTTTGAAGTAAAAATATCATGGAGAACAAAGTTTCAGTGTATGTTTTGTTATTCAGTAAAATCAGAGAATCGATCAAGGGCTTAAATACTTTTGTAAGGGACTGTAAACTAATGCACTGTAGTCATAAATGAAAAAAAGAGTAATCTGTAATCTTATTGTCGTCTTTATCCACCTGGGGTTGTGCCCCAAAATACCTCATGCTGTATTTGAGACATCTGTGGCTTGGTATTATTTAGTTTACAGTGTGTTTAAGAAATACTGTATTTTAGTGTTACTTGCATGCATTATATCCATTTAATGTTTGCTTGTTTGTGTTTTCCTATGTGGTCTTTACTCCAATAATTCTTGACCAAAGCAGTAAGGTATGAGCAACAAAACTGAAACAGGATAAGGTAGAATTATAATCCAATAAGGAACATTTTATTTTCCAAATGTACCAGATCACCCATTCACAGAAAGCATTTTTTTCCCATTTTTTCATGTGCTTGTGCCAGAAACATGAATCGGCTTCAGTAAAGTCATTAGTTTAATGTCTAATCAAACTTTAAAAAGTGATATCCAAGAAGAGGTTTAATTGGATTAATCCCCTTCTTATAATAAAGAGGATCATTCCTTCTTTATATGATTGCAAGACAAATATGAGTAACATTTCTGGATTGTTAACAATTCTAGTACTATGAAAAGCACAAGTTAAATTTATTTTTATATGTTTTTCTTCACTGAGTACAGTCTCAAAGTACTTAAATTTATTCATAACCATAATACAAAAGCAGTAAAATACTAAACCTTGTAACATTTTTTATATGTAAAAACAAATATCAATGGTAAACATAATAAAACCATGTCTTATAAACAAATACTTTGGGAAAAGTAGAATCATCTGTAAGTGCCATCAATGGATGCAGAGAAACTGAATTCAAGATAATAATAATTCATAATCATTCCCAAGTAGTATTGTGAGATACTCTTCATAATATGTATTGCATTGAAAATGTATATTTGTGAAGGCAAACACTATTTTTTGAACAGACATAGTTGAGATATTAACTGCCTCTTCATCAGTTTTATTCAGAGTATAGTAAATTAAAGTATTAAATCTGCAATCTGGATTTAAATGCACATACCAATAGGGCATCTTTACACTACCAGTTGACCATTTCTTACATTTGGGGCCCTGTAACTAAATGAATAGCCTCCTACAGTAATTTCTATCTCTGGACTCTTTAGATGATCAGCATTTTATGCCGGGATTTTATATATATATATAAAATATATATAAAATATATATAAATATATATATATATATATATATATATATATATATATATATATATATATATATATATATATATATATATATATATATATATATATATATATATATTAATCATATACAACTTTTAACAAGTTGAGAGATGTCAACTGGTTAAAATGCACGAAATTATACATGTATTGCTTTATAGTCCACACATAGTGTATGTATATTATTAAAATAATGATATAAAATTCCTATAAAATGGTATAGAATCTGTGTCATAGACTTATGTTGTGTCAAATTTCTTCAAAGAAGTTTTTAATTATTTTGCTTTAAAAAATCTCACGGCAAACATGTGAACCGTTGAAAATCGGTGATCTTAATCAATCTGTTTTAACGCATGCTCCGTGCAAAATGCTGTCATATCTGTTAGTAAACATACACGCGCAGCGATGTCCTGATGTCTGCATTCTAAGGCTGCAGGTGTATTAAACGCTATTCACGTTTTACTGGGGTGCTCTGTGATTGAGGGCGGACAGTAAACTTTGTTAAAATGATATCGAAAAATACCAGTCGTCAGTTGTGTTTTCAGTCGTTTTGGCGTGTTTACTGTTCTGTTACCAAAACATTCTTCAACGGGGATCATCAACAAAGAAACGTGGATAGTAAGATTTAGTAAAATATCAGTAATAATAATACATTGCTCGACACCCAGTAACACTTTACAAAGACATTTAAAAGACAGCTCGTTAAAATAAATGTAGCAATCCATTGTCATGCTATAAGTGACAGCTTGCTCTTAAACATTTACACAGGTAGTTTTTCCTGGGAATAAACAAGGAGAAAAAAATCCACGGGAAATGTTTTGTTGTTGAACTCAAATTTCACCTCCGCCATGTGAGTCATTAAAACTATTGGAATGAAATATAGTTCTATATAAATAAATAAATAAATTTCCTATCACACCCACCCCTGTACATTGGAGAGGAATCTCATTTTCACAGCAGGTGCAATTTATTAGAAAAATAATAATATTACTACTACTATTATTATTATTGTTATTAATTCCTTACGTTTTTATAGCGCCTTTCTTACTACTCAAAGCAATTTGTAAAAATAAATAAATAAAATAACAGAATGGAAGGCCCCCGGACACAAACCAGTGATCATTTAACTGCGAGTCAGCAATCTTACTCTTACCACCACCTCTTCCTGTTAGATACGCGCATTATAATTTTGAGCACTACATTTTTTTATTTTATACTGTCATAAATAAATTATATCAAAAAGGTTTTTTAAAAAGCCAATTTGAAGCAAAGAGGGTAAGTAATAACTATTTTCTTTTGTAAGTCAATCACAAATGCTTAAACCTAAAAAAAGATCGCCCTGTCAAAATAAGAGACTCTTTCACCTTGTTGACGTGAATCATCTTTAAATTAAATGCTGCCAATAAGGAATTCTAGAAATCACCGCGCTGCTTTCTAACTTTGACAAACAAGTTTTATTGGGTGAAAAAAATTATCTTCCGTGACAGATGCACTTAATCAGTAGTGTGTGCGACACACAATTTGTGAGTTTGAGTGTTTGTGTTGTGTACGCGCGTGTGTGTGGTTTTCTCAGTTTTACAATAAAAACAGACATCAGTTATTTGTGAAGCAGGAATATTCTGATCATTCTGGTCCCTGATCACTGATAAACATTCAGAAGAAACATCGCTATTCCAGTGTTTTCCTCCATAACATCCTTTCAGCAAACAGGACTAAGTTCCTTGCTGAAACAGATCGCCCTTTAATGAAATGCTGCCAATACGGAATAACAGAAATCACCGGGCGGCTTTCGGTCAATGATAAACCAGCGTCTGTTGAGGTGAAAAAATGGGAGGTACTGCGGTTGCTATCAATGCTTCCTGGTAACTCGGCTTTTGAGAAGAATCTGTTTTATGGGGTGAAAAAATAATCGTCCTTGACAGATACGCTTAATCAGTAGTACGTGCGACCCACGATTTGTGAGTGTGTGTGTGAGCGTGCACGTGCTTGTGTGTGGTTTTGTTAGTTTTACTATAAAAATAGTTAAACATCAGTTATTTGTGATGCGGGAATATTCTGGTCATTTTGATCCCTGATCAACATTTAAAGAAACAGAGCAACTCCAGTGTTTTCCTTCATAACATCCTTTCAGCAAATAGGACTAAGTTCCTTGCTGAAGCAGATCGCCCTCTAATGAAATGATGCCATTACGGAATAACAGATATCACCGGGTGGCTTTCCACCAATGATAAACCAGCATCTGATGAGGTGAAAAAATGGGACGTACTGTGGTTGCAATTAATGCTTTCTGGTAACTGCTTTTGAGAAGAATCTGTCATGGGTGGGACAAGAGGGAGCGAGTCAGGCAGGTACAATGAGCCGGGGCGGGACAGAGCGAGGCGAAGAGGCGGGTATCTGCGCGAGTGTTTTAAACAATGAAAGGAAAAAAAAGTGCTTTGAAATCGAGGACCCCCAACAAATAACAATTCTGTTTCCGGCTCAGACTGCATACTAGGTTAAACTTATGGGGCTGTCACGTGATGAACGAACGACTCGAAAAACCCGAAGACTCGAAATAGGTGAATCAATTCCAATACAGAAACGATAAGAAGTTTCGCAAATGCGCATGTGCGACTGAATAAATCACTCCCACGAGACGACTTGTTCTTCCCGAGTCACATTAAAGATTTGTTCAAAATGAAGGAATCTTTCAAGAACGACCCATCACTACTTGATTGTTTGCTTGTCTCTGCCTCTCTCTCACCCTCTCTGACATTCTCTGCGCCTGACGTAGGGGCTGTGAGCAGAGGTGCTGTTTGCACAGAAGCTGTTTGCCTAGTGGATACGGATGCACCTCTAAGAAATGCCGCTTTATCGCAATGCTTTCAAAAGCACACTTATTGATTTTTTGATGGTTTGCTTTAATCTCGCTCTCTCTCTCTGACGTTCTCTGCGCCTGACGGAGGAGATGTGAGCAGAGGGGCTGTTTGCACAGAGGCTGTTTGCTTAGAAGATACTGATGTTCCTCTAAAAAATGCCATGGCAAACTTAAAAGCACACGTATTGATTTTTTGATTGTTTGCTTTTCTTTGCGAGCGAGCTCTCTCTCTGAAATTCTCTGCTCCTGAAGAGAAGATCATCTATTTGCATTCTTTTAATTGTGAGAAAGAACTGTCATCTCTGTCTTGTCATGGAGCACAGTTTAAACTTTTGACTAAAGGGTGTTATTTCATGTCTAGAGGGCTCTAATAATGTTAACAGTGTGGGAGAGTTAATAAGGGCTTAAAATATATAAAAATAACTACACAAACATATGGTTTCTACTTCGCGGATTTTCATCTATCGCGGGGGGTTCTGGAAAGCAATCCCCGCGATCGAGGAGGGATTACTGTATATATCAGAACGGATGTATCTGAACCGATGTATATATCTAAACCAATCTATTTTAACCAATTTATATATTTCAACCAATGTATCTAAACCAATGTATATATCTGACCAGATGTATTCAAACCGATGTATATATCTTAACCAATATATCCCAACCAATGTATATATTAGAACCGAAATATATATCTGAACGGATGTATTAAAACCAATGTATATATCCGAACCGATATATATATATCTGAACCAATGTATATATTTATGAACCAATCTTGTTTTTCTGAACGGCCCCTCATAATAAATAAATAAATAATATATATATATATATATATATATATATATATATATATATATATATATACGTAGTGCAGGCCAGGGGTGGGTTAATGGCGAGCAAAGCAAGCAGGGGGTGAATCCCCAAGTTGCATCATAATGATAATAATTCAAGGCATTTTACACATATAGTACAGTTGGGAGCCCCTTCAACCACCACAATGTGTAGCATACACCTGGATAGTGCAAAGGCAGCCATTTTGCACCAGTCCTCTCATTACATATTAGCTATTAGATGGTGAAGGAGTGAGAGAGATAATTAGCCAATAAAGACTGGGAATGATTAGATGACCAGAATAACTGGTAGGCAATTTTGCCTGGACATCGGGATACACTGTACTCTTTACAAAGGATGCCTAAGGATCTTTTATTACCACATAGAGAGAGGACCTTGATTTTATGTCTCATCTGAAGGACAGTACAGTTTTTACAGCACAGTTTCCCTGCACTGGAGCATTGGGATCCACACACAAATCACAAAATAAGTGCCACTTGTTGGCATCTCTAACACCACTTTCATCAGCAACCCAAGCTTTTTCTAGATGGTCTCCCATCTAAGTACTGGCCGGTGTGGAGGCTGGCCCAGACACAGACAGGCGGACACGTTCATTTCACCCACAAACACGTTTATTTACAATATGTACAGTCACAAAGTGCACCACAAAACCCCCAAAGTCCTGGCCACACAATGCCTTACTTCCTTTAGGCCGCCTCCTTGCCTCCTTACATCCAGCTCAGTCATTTCCGCTCCCGACTCTCGCCCTGAATGAAGGGAGGCGGCCCCTTTAATTATCACCCGGATGTGCTCCAGGTGTGTTCCGGCAATCTTCCATGGACACACCCCCACGTGGCAGAAGTGCCGGCTGCAACCCCGGAAGCACTCCGGGTGTCCCTGCTCCTCTTCCCCCCAGCATTTCCTAACATCCTCATCCAATGAAGTTGCCTAGAAACCTGACCAACAGAATATTTCCTGGTAGAACAATGGTTGCTGCTCTCCATCGTATATAGCGCATATGGTTTTTTTTTTTTTTTTAAATCTCTTTTCTCAACCCCCACAATACCACAACTGTCCATGTTAGGGCTCCTAAATCTCCCAAACGATAAGCCTAATAAAATGAAGCAGTTTATTAGTCATGAGATTGTACCGTAACAACAACCCATTAGATTATTCCTGTGACATGAGATTGTACCGTAACAACAACCCATTAGATTATTCCTGTGACATGAGATTGTACCGTAACAACAACCCATTAGATTATTCCTGTGACAGCAGCCTTCCTTTAAGTATTTACTGTATGACAAATATTGAACAGTTGTGTTTTTTTTTTTTTTAACTGTCTAAAAAGAAAAGAATCTGCTAGAGTCGATTACAATACTTGTGTTCTTTTATTCACAGGGACATTACTGTGTCCAGACCTTTAAATGTGGAGTTACCACGGTCGATGGTGGATGTAGTTACTTCCTGGAATCTGCCCATGTCTCATTGGCTTAAATCCTGTACGTATAGGTATTAGTGTTAAAATTGACTTAATTAACAGTAAAATGTTTTCCAACCTTGTCATTAAAGTTTATGAAATTGCTTTGTTAAAATGGACTGGACATTTGTGTCCAGTGCTGCCAGAATAGGCTGTAGGTCCTGTGTCTCTGTACTTAATACATGGGTTAGAAAATAAATAAATGAACGGATGGGTTCAGGGAACATTTAAAAGAGTACAATCTGTGTCCTGAAGTGAACTTGTTCTATGTGTTTTTAAAACATCCAATGCCCAGTAAATAAGAATCACAAATATAAGGTTTATTTTTATTATACTGTATATAATGTTCAGCAGATTCCAGCAATTACTGTATTGTAGCATACATATTACTATATTATACAAATTTTATAAAATATATACTGTATGGCATGTGTGTGTGTGTAATGTACACATTATTTTTCAGGTTTTAAAATATTACGTTTAGATCTGTTTGGGTAAAAATGGAAACATTTTTCTGTTTGTGTATGTGTGTTCAAGGTGGTGGTGTGGAATGGGTTTTTAGCATTTACCTCTTTAAAATATTTACTTATGTAAAAAAATCCAATATTAACTTTTTTTCATTTTTATTACAAAAAATTTCATACTTACTTGGGGTTTCCAGTTTTCATCTGGTTTAAATTATGGTCTATATCAGTGAACACACTGTGCATTACAGTGAACCCTCGTTTATCACGGTTAATCCGTTCCAGACTCTACCGTGATAAATGAATTTTCGCGAAGTAGGATTCTTTATTTATAAATCGAATATTTTTGCAGCTAGAGTATAGAAAACCTGTTTACGACCTTCTAAATACGTTTTAGACATGAAATAACACACTTTAGTCACCATTACACTCGTATTACCCAATATATTAGACAAAATAAGAGAAAATAAGACATATTAGACGTAACAAATATATTATTACTTGGCTCACCCGCCTTTTAAGGCGACCGACTTTTATCCTCAATTTGTGTGCGCTCTGTGGACGAAGGTTCAAACAAATAGCAGGCAGACACCAATTCTAATAAGCAGAATCTTTTATTTCTGACTTCTTGGTGAGCAGAGCGGCTTTGCCTTACAGAGCTCTCAGAGCAAAGCCCAATCAAAGGGGGTCAGCTGCACCTTTTATTACAGAATCTTCAAAGAGAATGTTTAGAAAAAAATAGATCAGTTCCATCCAAGGCCACAGAACATTCTTTGCAAAATTTGTTGATTACAATGGAAAGCATAAATTCTAGTCTTATATTTGGAATGAAGCTTATCAGAAAACTTGTCATACGTTTGGCATCTTACTTGGACGATAATCTAGACACTGCTGAAGCAGCTGGGAAGAGTCAAAAACTGCATTCCACACTGGCAGCTCTACCCTAATAAGCACACTTATTTTATCTGTTATAATAATACCAAGGCATACAGAGAACATGCAGATTTTCATACAGAAGCTAGCAATAGATTTTAATTTCCATTCCACAGCTCCTTGTGTACATCAGGCATGTAAGTGTAGGGAATGAGAACATTAAAATGCCCATTCATAACATCTCCTGAAAACCTAAGTTTTTTTATCCCCTCGAGTGCCTGTCCAAAGTCGTACAATGTCAGCCCGAATCTGTACCGCTAAAGATGGAGTTTCATGCACTAAATAAGCTATAGATGAGAATAAGCAAGCACCATCCTCCCCTGATATTTACTACGCGGTGAGGCATTTGTACTCCATCAACATTAATTATTTCCAGAGACATAATTTTGTGTAGGCCTATTTTTCCAGCGCATCGCGCACAAAAGCAAGTGGATGATGGGAGCAGCAGAACTCTGCTCACATCGCGTCGCTTCGTACTGCAAGCCGCAAGTAGTAAGTCTGTGATAAGCGGAATAGCGTTACGCTCTGCACTCACGGGACAGAAGGACAATCCCGAGCACTTTTACATAGTAGATTATTGTACTGTACATTTAATTACACACACACAGTTCTTACACACAACCACTAACCTATGAAGGAACAACCTCAGTAGGAGAGTCTTCAGGTGGTGCAGTATATTCAGCAGGTGCATCGTTGTCTTCTTCCGCTGAAGGAGTACTAAGAGTAGGCAGTGGGTATCTGGGTGCGTGGCTGAAGAACATCTTCATAGGCAGTTGCTGGCGCTGTCTTTTCATATGTGTGAGGAGGCTTTTGTAGGGTATTGCCATCTTTGATCATATCCAAGAGTTTCACCTTCTCCTGGATAGCAAGCATCTTCCTCCGGCACTTAGTTTTAGTGTCAGAAGACTTAGAAAAAGCAGCACGTTTAGGAGCCATCGTGGGGCTTAGATAAAAGTTCTCAGAAAGCGCATGCGTAGTGACGTAAGCGTGTATGAGGAAAAAATAGCGACAAAGTGAAGCCGCGAAAGTCGAAGCGTGATATAGCGAGGGATCACTGTACTATCTTTTTAACCCTAATTTTCACCCTCACATCAGTCTGATATGCCTTTTGAAGTACATATTGGATAAGCGACTGCAAAGAAAGAAATACAGC
This sequence comes from Polypterus senegalus, assembly GCF_016835505.1. NCBI lineage: Eukaryota > Metazoa > Chordata > Cladistia > Polypteriformes > Polypteridae > Polypterus > Polypterus senegalus. Next base: position 105,890,905 of record NC_053166.1, read on the forward strand.
AAATGTAATAATTCAGGTAAATCCTTAACGTAGCATTTCTGTCTGTATTAGCAGTCAGGGTCTAGCAAGCTAATACCTGCTGTAGGATTTTGAGAAGGCAATATTGTGTTATGCCATATTTAATATATATATTTTTATAAATAAAAATAAGTTATTATGCATTACTTGCTGTTGAGATAGGTTTTGGCCCCTCAAACCCTGGACTGGATGTTAAACTGCTTGTTGACCGTAAAACTGTATTCACTCTTGCAGATGTTTTCAATAGCGCCCTAAGTCTGGGAACCTTCCCTGCAATTCTGGTGACATACTCTGCTAGTGCCCTATTACACGTAAGTATACTTTATTTAAGTTGATAATTATTTGCAATAATATACACATTTGCTGTTGCATTTAACAGTTTTGTTATTTTATTCAACCAAAAAAAATCATATTAGTGTACATAATGGCACCTAGGTACCTTTGCTCTCTTGCTCTATGAAGACCAGGATTTGCATGTTTGCATGTTCTCCCTGTGTCTGTGTAGGTATCCTCCAGGTGTTCCTCCAGATTAAGTGAATTGGTGACACTAAATTGTCCCAAGTGTGTGTTTGGTGTTTGGGTGTGTGTACATGTTTGCTTTGCCATGGACTGGTGCCCTGTCTAGGCTTTGTTCCAGCCTTGTGCCTTCTGTTCTTCTTTTGTTCTTTTTTTATTTTGCCTTATACAATTTCTTGTATTAGGAATTTGTTAGTTTTCGCATACCCCTTGGGGTCAGAGCGCAGGGTCAGCCATTGTACAGAGCCCCTGGAGCAATTACAGGTTAAGGGTCTTGCTCAAGGGCCCAGCTGAGTAGGATCTCTTTTGGCAGTGACGGGGATTTGAACCGGCAACCTTCAGGATACCAGCACAGATCCTTGGCCTAAGATCCTTGGCAACTGTGATCTAAATTAAGCAGGTCACAAAATGACATGACATGTTAATGTATATGGTGTAGCAAATGATTCTTTGCTGGTATGTAATCTATTAAAATAAAACCATCACTAGACATCAGCCAAGGCAAGGGTAAGATTTGGGACAGAAAAACCAAAGTGCTGCATGTTACAGAATGTGTAAAGCAGTCAAGAAGAGTCTGAATGTTGGGACTCGTAAGGAAGGAATGCATGGGAACACTAAATAAGGATTACAAGTAAAATGATGCTAAAAGGCTTTAAAACTGTGAAACATCTGCTTCAGAGGCATGTTCAAACTGGGTAAAATTGTTGTGGAGTATTTAGAAGTGACCGTGACCTTTATTTTTAGGCACGTAGACAAGTTGCAACACAATTGTAATAGTAATGTTTTGCTGTTGAGCCATATGAGTAAAATATTTTAATTTATTTACTGTGCAAATATTTAAAAACCCTGTGTTTTTTAATAGTTTTGTGAAAATCTGATCTTCGCATATCCTATTCCTTTCTTCATATTAGGGTTTGAGTTTTCACCTGGGTGCAATTCTTCTTTCTCTGGGTTTCATTACATACGTTGAGTATGGTAAGTGTTGCAGCTGTTTGCACTGGTTTCATATTTCTCATGATGCCTAATATCTTTTGTCCTAGTGAGGTGCATCAAAAGCCTGAAATGGATAGTGGAAGTGAGGCAAGGTTTGAGAAAAAATGTATCTTTAAGTTTTATTATCTTTTGCTTTACACAGATAAAGTATACTGTAACTCGACTGTTAATATATAGTTTGAATCATACTCCAGAATGTAAAATTTATTAGTACGGTATGAACACACAAGCTGTTTTTTTTTAATAACACAAAGACATTGTGGTTCTCCTTTAGGTAATTTTAACAACCTCTTTATCACTATCCCTATATGATACTGTACAGCAGCAAACTCAGTGTTTTAGTTTATGTATTCCAATAATTAAATTAGTTCACTAACAGCTAGAACAGTACAATGGCTAAGCTATACCTCTTTATTCATCCTACTTCCAGAGTTTGTCTGTGTGGTTTATTCTCTGAGTACTCTAGGTTTGTTCTCATGTGTCAAAGATACAATATGTTAGTTGGTTTAGTTGGCAATTCTAAATTTACCCAGTGTGAGTATGGGTCTGTGTGTGTGAGTGGGCCATGTGATGGAGTGGTACTCTTAGACTACTTTCTTCCTTCCACTTGGTACTCCCAACATGTGGTCCTGCAACCTTCAATTTAAATAAGCAGACTTTAGAATATGAGAATATTAACACAATTAACTTAATTATAAATAACAAGATGGCACAGTGTTAACAGCTCCTGGGATGTGAATTTGAGCCCTGGCCCAATCATTATATGTGGGGAATGTGCATGTTATTCCGATCCTTGTGAGGACTTTGATCCGCATTGCAACTACCCTCATGAGAGATTGATTTCCCCTGAAATTAATGAAAATTAGCATGTACATGCACACGCCTAATGTTGTATAGGTTTTTTTTATCTAGATTCTGTGTGTAGATAAAAATTAAAGTGGTTTTAAAATTAAGAAATGGAGGTTGCAGTTAACCTGGATAGTCCCTATGGAAATCTTCACCTTAATTTTCTTGTTCCTGTGTCCCTTGGTTTTGATCAAGTAAAAAAATTGCTTTAATAAAACAGTTTCAGTTGGACCATTTGTAACTGAGGTTCATTTCTTAGCTGTTTAACCTGTATGGTACAGTAGCTGCACCTTAAAAGCAATCAATGCATTGTATGTATAGATAGAAAAATGCCACATAATGAAAAATGTGATATGCCATCAAAAATAAGGATAGGTATCTCTATTTTTTATAGGTATTGGAGTCTCTTCTGCAGTGTTAATATCTGCCTTCTGCCATCTGTAAATGAATAGAATTTTCTCTGTACTTGCATAAGAAAAACATGAATTGCTTCTAAATTTCTACAGATGGTGAAAACAGCACTGCAGCAAAATACCAAATGTGTCTACATTTGAGTGTCTGGGTTCATTTTCTCGTATATTTGTCAATGTTAGAGTGAAGAGTGAGATTAATACAAAACAAGCAAATACATTTTATTTCTCCTAATATAATCAATTACTCTGCACATCTAATTACGGTGTCTTTTCTGTTGTCAGTGCCAAAGTTCATGTCAGTATGGAGTACAAATGCGGCCTGAGCTGAACCAAAGTAAAATAAAAAATTGGAAGTGCAAAACTTCACAGGAATATTTCCCCCTGTGGTTAATTCATTTAAAACTTGTATCAGTATTTCAGAACTGAACAGTGTCCATGGTTTGTTTTTGTTCAATGTTCAATAATTTTCTGTGAACATTATATTCACAATTACAGTATATTGATGGATAACCTTACTACAAACATAAGGGCTTACATGACTTACAAGAACTCATCCAGAGGTATTTTTTATGATTTATGATGTGGTTTATGTACAATAACTGACTATTTCCTTAAAGACTGCTGAGATACTTCCATTAATTGGAGTAAACATTGTACCCTTAATTTCAGTAAAATAAAGAGCAAATTATAAATTGCAATATATTGATGATTTGTATTGTAATATTTGCAATTTTTTTGTTTCTAAAGTATTATATTATATCCTGATCTAATAGCGGCATAATATTGTATTATGAGGTCCCCGGAAATTTACTTGTTTAGCATACTGCAAGCGACTTGACTTGAATATGTTACTGCATATGGTAAGCATTTCAGATAACTCAAACTGGAGTTTTATGCTGACACCCAGTACATGTGCTAGGGACTGCAATAGATTTCACAATTAGAGTAAAACAGGGAGAATTCAATGGCTATGTCACATTGCCTGATGAGCTGAATGGCTTTTAGGCTCACTTCAAGACCCTTTACAACAGGCCACAGTGGGCTGGTTGTTGGGGATATGCAAAACCCACCATTCATGGTCTCAACAATGGATATGTTCAAGACTCTGAGCAGAATAAACCCACAGAAATGATGGGTCCAGATAAAATCCCTGGGCATATACTCAGAACTTGTTCATTGGTGTTGCTGGAGATCTTTGATGACATATTTAATCTGTTCCTTGTACAAGCCACAATCCCTGCTTGCTTCAGAACTACCCTTGTACATGTTGTGAACAGCAGCACAGTGACTTGTCTCATTGACTATTAACTGGTGGCACAGACTTGCATTCTGATGAAATTCTACAAAGGACAGGGAATGACTTGCATGCAAAGCATCATTCCTGTCATTGTAAACCCATTTCAGTTTGCCTGCAGAGCAAAATGTTCCAGAGAGGATGCTGTCATTGTTGCCATACATATAGTTTTCTCACACCTTGAGAACAAGAATAGTTATGTAAGAAAGCAATTAATTGATAGTGACTCTACATTTGATACAATGATACAATCAAAACTAAGGGAGAAGTTCCTCACCCTTGGTCTGCCATTCACTATCCATGATAGGGTTCTGGATTTTGAAACAGGCAGACCTCAGGTTTAAATACATGGGCATCTCAGGGTTGTGCGGTAAGCCTCCTTCTTTATATCCTCTTCAAGAAAGACTATGTTGCCTTCCAAAATAACACTAGCATCATCAAATTTGCTGATGATACCACAGGCATTGGATAGCCTAGAGGAGGGAGGTGGGAAATCTGATAAACATGGTGTCAGAACAACAACTTCACCTTAAATGTGAGTAAAACAAAGGAAATGATTGAGGAACCATGGAAATGGAGGGCACAGCACACACCACTGTACACCGATGTGCTGGAGATGGATAGAGTGAAAACCTTTAAATTTCTTGGTTTTTATATTATTTGAGAATCTTATATGGTTGCACAACACTGTTGAATTGTTAAAGAAATCATATGAAAAACATGTAAAGAAGAAGCTAATAGGGAAAACTCACAGTTTATTAAATACTGTACATTTCAGTTTGCCTACCAGTCTAATAGAAGTAGAGAGGATGCCATCGTCACTTTGCTTTATTTGTAATATAACACTTACCAAGACTCATGCAATGCTCCTTTTGTAGGCTTTTTCAGCTTTTAACAGCAGAAACCATTCCCCCACCAACCCAAATCCCCCTGCCGCCCAACCCGTAGTGAGACTTATAAAAGATTTTAAATTGAACTTAAATTTAAATGGTGGCTGAATTTTTAAAAGACCTAACTCAATGTGAATGTCAGTTTTTGTCCATCTGACATGCTGTCCTAAACCATTGGGTCCTGTCAGGGCTGTGTTGTTTCACCTCTTTTGTACATCCTGCACACAAATGGTTGTCACAGTAAATTTGTAAACAGGTTCATCTTAAAACTTGCTGAGGACTCAGTGATTGTTAGTCTAGTAAATGAGAATGAAATCAGTCATGGCCCAGTGACAAATTATTTCGTTAACTGGTGTGATGAGTCTTTTCTATATGTCAAGTCAGGTTGGTGAGCATGCACTGGTATAGCTCGTTGTCACACCTACCACACAATGGAACCGCTTGGCATCCTGGTTGGCAACTTCCAGGCAGACACGCGTTCCAGTCCCATCCTCCGGAAATTACTGTCTATCTTCCATAGTTTAATGCTTATGTGGGTGTCCCCTTGGCCAGGTCCAGCCACTCGGGTCCTCAACAATGAGGATCTTGTAAGCCATATCACCCTCGGGGGAATTTCACCACATTGCCATAGTGCCGTAACTGACACTGCCTCACAATGCAGGTAATGTTCCACATTCAGGACTCCATGAGCAACTGCTCATTTGACACAAATTCAAACCAGCAGTACCCAAGGATTCCCCCGAAGAGACAGAGTAATGAAGGAATCCAGTCTTAGTCTGAAGTCACTGGATAGCATCCATGTCTCACAACCATATAGCAAAACAGGAAGCACCAGAAATCTAAAGACTTCACACACCCCATTCTCTTGACTGTGTGACCCCCATCCCCATGCTCTCCCAATCCTCTCCCAATCTGTCTACTGTCTTCGTAGGAAGAATCACCAGAGACATTAATTCACTGCTGAGGTAAGTTAAACTTTCAACAAGGTCGACACTCTCATTGCAGACAGACATACTGTTGATGGCTGTGCCCAAAAGGTCATTAAAGGGCTACATATTTCTATATGTAAATGTTATCAAAACTAAGTAATTTCTAATTGATTTTAGAAGACCAGGCAGTGGAGATTGTTGACAGTAATAAGTATCAATGGACAATTATAGACTCACAACTAACTTTTAAAGAAAACATAGAAGCCATCTGCAAAAAAGGTCACCAGCACCCCTACTGTTTGAGAAAGGCTTTTTTTTGTGAATCCATTATGTCTTTTTTAAATCTTGTATTCAATCTGTTTTCTAATATTCTCCTGGCCTAGTTTGGAAATCTTAATATCAACAACAAAAACAGTGTGAATCAAAATGTTAAATGGAGCAGTAAAATAGCAGTCTCAACAGTCAAATCTCATAGACCTAGGAGTTATTCCACAAAGTGAGCTTATGAAATTGAGACTTCGCTGAGTTAAATCACACTTGATAAGCCTAGTTTTCCAATCAAAGTTCAGTCAATTCCATGAACACAAATTGTTTATCATTAACTCAAGATGTTCTTGGGCAATCTGTGATTATGTGTACACTCATGAGATTTAAGCAGCCCCAACAACATATCGTTGATAATATCTATCACAGTTTGGCAAGCACTGAGGAGAGTGAAATATATAAAGATTGAGTAATGTGATTTTGTGTTTCAAACTGAAGGGAAGCATGATGTATTATGGGACAGCCTAGAAAAATGTAGAGTTTCAGTTGTAATAAAACAGAAGCACATGTAACAGATACAGTGGAAGTCTTTTCAGCAGACCAAGAAATAATAGTCGATCTGTAATAACACATACAAAAAAGGAAGGCTTCCTCAATAAAAGTGGGAGGTGCAGCCTAACTATCCATAACAGACATGTCAAAGTACATTTCAGTTCTGAATGTGTTCATTGCTTAATTAAATATCATGAGTTCATTAAAATAAAAAATAAATACTCTGAATTTCCCAGTTTTATTGTAAACATACTTTGTGAATGTCTTACTTCAAACACTTAAAACAAGTAAGCTTTCAATAGCTATATAATGCACATTTGGAAGCAATTGAAAAATATATACAAGAATATAACTTTATAATTACTAGAATGGTACATTTAGCATATGCAAATGTATCATTGCATATATAGCAACAAAAAAGAAACCTGCAGCTTCTGCTACTTGTGTGATGCTTCAATGTCAGTCCTGCTGAAGGAGTTTGCCCTCATCAGAATGTCTAATTGCACAATATGATTGGTCAATGTCATTGAAAAGCACTGACCTGTGCATTGATGCTCTGAATAATATGTATACAGTATTACACATTCAGTCTCTGCTTGGTGCTGCCATTAATCATACACAGGTGTCGTCTGTTGCACCAAGTTTGAGAAGGCTATTTAACATCATCTAGTGTGACTTTGGGAAAGTGCATTTCACATAGATTGATATACCACACTTTGCATTTTATGCATTGAATGTAAACACAGGCTTCTGTATGAAGATCATTGCCATGAGTACCAGTCCAGACTTAATAATTTTTATACTGTTTCTGTTTTACTGGCATATCCTCAATTACAAAACATTTTGTATATTTAATACCTTAATAGTAATAAAACGTTAAAATTGTTTAATCATTGGTGTGTGCAACTGAATTTATTAAATATATGTTTACTTTACAATATACATACAAATATTGGCATAATATATCAAAAATGACAAAGGTTTTCTTTCTATTAACTATTTTGATTGGTGGTATATGAAAACTGGAACACACCATGGTTGAAGTTAGAAGGTCTGGAAGTGTGGCAGTTTTTCTTGTCCATTACCATAAACATCTTTCTACTACTTTACTGTTTCAGGTTTACTGATGTAGAATGAATACATTTTTAACACACATCTTATTTTAACAAGTTTTTATTGTACTACTTTTTCCTTTTCTCTCTACCTGACACAAAGAGTAATTGGAATGAATAGTATAATTAAATGTGATATATTATTAGTTCTTGTAATTTTTCAATAAACATTGTGTCTCTTAATGTTTTACCACTTTGCAACGATTATTGATTTATCTGAATGATAGTGTAACTAAGAATTCAGCAGTATTAAATATGCTGAAAAATTCCACCACTGACAAAAAATATGGTATTCATATCATTTAAATATTGGTTTATTTTTAGGGGTGGGGTTGATTTGTTTTTGATCCTATTTTTGTAAAAAATGATCTATTTGTGTGGAATGTTGTGTGATTACAATAAAATTAAATAAATAAACATTGTTTATTTTCACTGTAGTGGGTTGGCACCCTGCCCAGGATTGGTTCCTGCCTTGTGCCATGTTCAGATTCAGCGGGTTGGAAAATGGATGGATGGATGTTTATTTTCAATAGATAGTTTAGGCTGCATTGCCGTTACCATTTTGTAGTGAAAATGTAAGATTAATATAGATCAGAATTCAGCAATATTAGATGTGTTAAGAAACAAAAATACCCCTGAACTTTATCTGAGGCTCTGTTCTCATCAAGTGGGAATTTCATAAACACTCAATCTATTGTTTTACTTTTCACAAGTGCTTTTTAATTTTGCTTATGACAATGTTATTGATTGCTTTTATCCTTTTGTGTTCCTGTGTGCATCATTTCCTTGTCTCATTTTAAAGAATTTACCTTGAAATGTATTTTTATAGGGCAGCGCAGTGGTAGCGCTGCTGCTTTGCATTTAGGAGACCCGGGTTTGCTTCCCGGGTCCTCCCTGCGTGGAGTTTGCATGTTCTCCCCGTGTCAGCGGGTACTCCGGTTTCCTCCCACAGTCCGAAGACATGCAGGTTAGGTGGATTGGCGATTCTAAATTGTCCCTAATGTGTGTGTGGGTGTGGCTGTGTTTGTCCTGCGGTGGGTTGTCGCCCTGCCCGGGATTGGTTCCTGCCTTGCGCCCTGTGTTGGCTGGGATTGACTCCAGCAGACCCCCATGACCCTGTGTTCAGACACAATGGGTTGGAAGATGGATGGATGGATGTATTTTTATACTATATAATGATGCACAAAACAAATAAATATGGTGTTTTGAAAAGTTGACCAATTTAAGAAAGGTGCTATATAAATTCACCTGTCTTTTACATTTGAATAACAAATGTCATTTTATTTATATTTTTCCTTTCAGTTCTTCGAAAGCGACTTTCTGTCATTATGAATGCTTGCATCTTGTCCAGACGTTGTCCTCCAGATTGTAAACACCAATACAAGACGGTAAACAAACTCCTTGTAAAATAATGTTCTTTTTGGAGGCAAGATTACATGGTCTCTCAAAAACTTAATTGGCGGTGGTCTTAGCTTTAAAGACTGATTCAAAACACAATAAACAAGTCACTCAAAAGTGCCTTATTGATATACTGTGCTACAAGAGCAGCTTATTTGTCCCAAAGGACAATGGAATAATAAAATCAAGTATTCTCCGTATCTTTGTATATAATCTGTCCGTTATCTGCTCATAAAGGTGGCCGTGGGTGGTCTTGTAAAAGGAGTGAGACCAGAATAACTCTCCTAACCAATCCATCTTTCTAGGGCACATTTACAAAAGTGTGTGATGACAAATACGCACAGGAAGAATATGTGTGGCAAAATTTGTATACAGCCAATGGGCTGCAGTTTACATCTTGGACAGATGCTGTGGAGAAAAATACAATAAGTTAATGTAATGGGCACTTTCAAAAGCTTTGAATCCCTTGCACATTAAAATGTTAATTAGTTTTACGTTTTCTGCATTGCCATGACATTTCAGCATCTTTTAAAGAGCTTATGAATACTTTTAGATGTAAAGCAAATTGTTATACTAAAGAAAAGGAAGGGACGTTTTTTTGTACATTTAGAGACCTTTGTTCATTGAATTTGCTAGCCCTCACATCTCTATTTCTTTGTGACTTTTTTGTTCCCTTTGTTCATTGGACAATCCAACCCTGCTGTGGACACTGATTGACATTATGCGCAGAGGACGCTGGACATTTTATTGTTTTACTTTTATGTTTTATAATTATATAGATAGATGTTTTCACTTTTAGTGTACATTTTTATAAACAATAAAGATGAAGCAGACTTTGTATTTGTATATTTTGCTATATTAACACAACTTTGTCTTCAGCAGAATCTCTGGGTACGGGCAACCAATGTTGGGTTTGGCATGCTTGCTGTCTTTCACTTGGCTTATCTAGGCTCCTTATTTGATGCATCAGTGGATGATGTGGAAGGCGAAGAGGTGAGTTGAGACTGAACACAAACGGTGAGCTCCAGGACTACATGCTGTATTATACAACATAATGTGGAGGGACCTTTGTTTCTTATTTCAGTTGGCTGGGTTGGATGTGCTGTTGTCCTATAGTTCAGCTCTGAATTCAAATCTATTTTCTACTGCTGAGATTTGATTCTGATTTCATGGCCCTTGTTTGGAATAAATAGGGACACGAAATGAACAAACAAATGACAGAGTGGTTTTAACCAATTTTGCATCCTGTTTTATAATTTTTAAGTCTTATTTTATGCAAGTTTTAGCTCTGATTAAAAATAATTCAATTCAACAGCTCCTCCAGCTGTTCACTTCCATTGGTTTCTTGTTTTTGTTTACTTGAATAATTTAAATTTGTTCTTGATATTGTAGAGCATGCATGCATGGGGGGTTGGGAGGGAATTATTTCACACCTAATGCATTGAAATTGAATACACTCATTTCAGCTTTCTACTTGTGTATTTTAACAAGAACAGATTGGCAAGAGCTACTTATCCACCTACCTCAAGTTTGCTATAGTTCTAAATGTATTTTATGCATATTCACTTTTAAGATGTTGTTTAAAAAAGGGGAAAAAAGTACTCACGAAGCCATAATGATTTCAGTACATGGTGCCGTAAATAGGATCCAGGCTAAGAAAGTAATAGTATTTGAAGGAAAGAGGTACAGATTTCTTTTTGATATCATTATGCCAAGAAATGTGCTCACAAGATTTAGTTTCATTTCAAGGCAAATCCAGCAAAGAAACATGAAAAATAAAATCTGGTTCAAACTATTTAATTTTTGTTTTTTAGCACCGTGAGCAGTAGCACAGGAGTGTAGTATCAGTAGAGATGCTACTTATACAATTCTGCAAGTAAATGCTACATGTGCATTGGAAAATAACTAAACACACATGCAGGGCAAAATTTGACTGTTATGTATTTGCTTTTCCTCTTCCTGTATCATTACAAGGTGCTATAAATCAAATAAATGACTCCAAAAATAAGTAACCTTCAGTGTGGTACAGTAACTAATTGAAGTTACTGAATAGTTAAATTATTAAAATTGCTGAAATAATTACTGATAAGGCTATGAAAATAAGACACATTTCCAAATAAGACACATTTCCAAATAAGACACATTTAAAGCTCAGTTTTAATATGTCCTAAAGAAATTCTGTACCAGAAAAAGTGGGCCACAGTCATTAACATTGTCAAATAAACAGACAAATGCCACAAAAAATGTTAGCAATTTTGCAAAGGAAGGCATGTAGATGCATGTTATATACAGATTCGAGTCCAAAACAAAAGTGAAGTGGGTGAAACAAAATGACGGTTTAATGTTCAGGCAGAGTAAGTGAGTTCATCGGGGTCGCAGCTGGAAATTAGGTCATCAAGGTTGGAAGCAGAAGTGGTGTAATTGGCCCAGGACCGGAAGTGGCGTCATCAGGGCCAGGCTGAATTTCCCATAATTGTTCTGCAGAGCAAAGGGAGAAAGGGTTAGTGCACTCTGCCACCTCATAGTCTGGCATGGAATTACCCTCATTTCAGCCCTTTAGCTGCCTCCCATACACACGTGTGTGACAACATATATCCATTAACTTCAGGAAATAATGCTTCTTGAGAAACATGGGACGCTCTTAGCTGTGACTGTACTAAATTAGTACCCATGTGTCATTCTTTAACCTAAAGCAACTGTTTTCCTTTTCTTCTGTAGGGTTATGCACCGTCATACACAATTCAAAAATGGTCAGAACTGAGCTGGGCCAGCCATTGGGTGACATTTGGCTGCTGGGTGTTTTATCGACTAATCTGCTGAACACAACAACATGTGAAGAACTGCAATAAAGGGCAAATTTTTTAATCTATTCTGCATTATGATGCAGGCAATGTTTTGAGTTGCTAGTGGGGTTGCAGGGAAAGGTATTTAAATCTCTACTGCAAGCAAAATATATATATTTTTATTGATAAATTTGTTATTCTTTATGTATGAATCCTTAAATGACAGTTAGAGGTGGAGGTTCAAAATGGATCTAACAAATCAAGGGACTGAATTCTAGTACAATAACAAACTTTATTGAAGAGGAATGTGCAATGATTTTCCCAGAGTCCGCTGTTAGCCTATTGTCACAGCTGTCCCAATCCCACACATGTTCGCTCCAAGTAAGTCTTTTTAAATAATTAGAATGACAGGTCTCTGTAGTTACTGTACCGTTCCTGAGACCTTTCTTCACCTGAAATGATTGTGCTTAATATTCCTTTTCCAGCATTAACCCAAACTGTACTGTATCTGTTCAAACACAACTAGAATTTTTTAACAATGTCTTATATCTATGATATAGATTGACAAAAAGATAGCCAATAAATGCATCAAATTCCAACTTCTGCAATATCATCATGTGGGTATGATGAGGTTGGCATTTCTCTTAAGCATTTCCTGTGGGATGCAGAGAAGTGCTTACTTTGTCAGCTGACAATCTGATAAAAGTAGAGTTTACTTTGATATATCTTCAATCAGATATTACTTTCTGTACTTCTATGACACACTAACCGTGAATTCAACAAAGATTTATGTAGCTTGTGATGACCACATTCTGCTGGCTAGCAGCTATTCAACTAATTCTGTAATATCTTAGAGCCAGGTTTCAGTGGTGTTTCTTAACCATAAATGCTGAATAAGCACATGACTAGTAGCATACAGCGCATCTTTGCACAGTTGTTAAAGCAAAGTCAATCATGGCTGCATTAGATTGGTTTTGGGTTTTCCTTTTTTATGCTTCCTGCCCCCAAGATATCATTCTAAATGGTGTTGTACTCTAATAAATGAATTTCACTTAATTAGAAGACCTGTTATATAGCAGATTAATGATAAACACCACCCTAAAGTATTTTATATGTGTATTAAAGAAAGCATAGATACATAGTTTTAAAACTATCCCAGAAAGAAGAGGTGTCTTACTCAGGTTCATAGCATACTCTAATGAATGTGTGACAAGACTATAGAGTTTTTCTGCAAGTCGCACCCAACAACAAATCCAAGTTTAATCAACAAAATATATAATTGTTGCATATTTAACTTTTCTTATTCAATATGCAGGTTCACAATTTGTATTATTTCTCCCTCGTTTCTTGTACCTGGAATTGGTTCAACAATTCAGAAAATTCATGAATTAATACAGCTGGATATTTTTTTCTGTCCTCATTAAAGCAGGTCTCGGCTTGGTAATTTAAAATGGCAAAAACACATGCTAAATGAGCTACTAATTTGCAGCTTAAACAATTAAGGTATGGTACCAGTGTTACAGCTAGATTTGCACAGGAATTTAAAAAGAATTCCATTATCGAACTGCGGATCTTAATTTAGAGACTGACTTCCCTTATTAGACATATCACCAAACCTGATTTCTTAATATTTATTCACAGTACCATGGGCGTTTATAACTGTAATTATGGCTTGAAATGTTTGTCTTCTTTCTTAAACTTGCTTTATGAATTTCTGGGTTGATGGAAATCTGGGAGATGGAAGCTGGACATTAGTCCATCTCAGGGCCCACTCATGCAAACACCTATGCTCAGCTCAGACAGGGAATCATTCGGAATTGCCAAATAACCTAACCAGTCTGTGTTGGGGATGTAGGAGGAAAGCTGGAGTACCAAGAGGTAAATCCATATTGACATAGGGAAAATGTTTTTACTTGGACAACTGCCAGGCTTGCAATTTGAACCCAACAGACTTTCATTTTAGATGTTTTGAATACTCATAGATATTAAAAGTGTCTATCAAAGCAAATAACTTTTTTTTTTTTATTTTCATTTCTTTCCACACAAAAAATGCCAAATGGGATTTGCATGGAAACGAGAGTGACAACTCTGGTTTTTATTAGGTTGCGCATCTGTGATTGATCAGTTTTGATACATTTCTCTTGACAGCCAGACCCCCGTTTTGATTCCTGTCCTCCTTCATCCTTACTGTAGCATGCTGCTTTAGCCACCTTCTTATGTTTACTATCTTCACATGGATGTCTCCCAGATTTGTTTTGCTGTGTTTTAATGCATCATGTCATTTAAAGATTTTACAAAAAAAAAATATACATGTATTATGCAGAATTGTTCTGTAAATTATTAAAGACTGAAGAAAAATATTTTACATGAGGTTATACTTTGTATTAGTGATTTCATTATTAGTCTATTCTGTTGTTGTCACCCATGCTTTTTAAAATGCAAATTATTTTAAATCAATCAGCCCAATCCTGAATGCACTAATGTTTCAATCATAAACAAGATTATCTTTCAAATTGTGCTATCCAGCTTCTTAACATTTATGATTTTCATTTGTATTTTTGCCTCTTTATGTTTTTGTTTATCAGTATTTCAGTGTTATTGAGCTTGATAGAAGCAGTTATTTTTGAGTTTGGACAAGGATAAAAGCAGAAAGCACAAAAGTGTTAAATGGCAAACACAAAAATGTGCCAAACTTGTAATTTAAAAGATATTAATGGGAGAGATGTCCTTTTATTGCAGTAAATCTATTTAAGTATAATTCTAGGACAAACTTTAGTGCTGTAAAATTGTGATAAAAAGATGTACAGAGCATTGCAATACTAAATGGAAATGCACAGTGAAAATAGGCTTGAAAAGTAAATTTTGAAGAATGAAGTAAGTAAAAAAAAAAAAAAGGCTCCATAGTTTGCTTGTGAATTGAAAGCCTTTCTGTTACAAGTGTAGAGACAGCTAGCACTATTTCTCTTTCTCAACTGCCAAACGCCTGGTAGCCATCCTCCAAAATTCAACAGAGTTAATGTACAATAGTGACTATATAGAGTAGCAATAGCTGCCCAGAAATAAACTGTTAAATTACTTGGAGTCTAACACCAATCTGCATTCAACATTTAAACACATAAGTGAATTTTGTAAGGTGAGAGAAAAGTTACTGTATTCTGCCCTGTCTGTATCAAGAGAAGCACCAGACATATAGAAGGCTCAAAATGCTTGTGGAAGTCATGAAGCATGTTTAAAATGACACAAAGTAATGCATTTTTGTGGTGACTTAACAATGACTTGCAATTGCGGAAGCTACCCTTTTCATTAAATATAAAAAATCACTTTTATAGGCTTTGGGTGCATTGTTGCTTTTATTATGATTGCACTCCTAGGTAATTGTCATTCTTATTTTTAGAATTTCATCGCAAGTCACCCTGACACTGTTGTTTCCCTTTAGCCTCCAGTTAATATACTGTATAAGGTACACAAGAATACAGTCTAATGCAGCAACATTATTAATGCAGGTGTCTTACAAACTGATGCTCAAATGTTTGAGGCTACGTGTATGCTTTTTTTTTTTAATAAATAAAAACTACAAGGGTAAAACTGTGTCTTAAAATATTATCAACTTGGAATTACTGCTATCTTTGTCACACATTTTCTTAAAAGTTAAGCCAACAAAGCCTATATTGGATTGAACATATTGCTGGGTTACAGTAAACAGTTGAATTTATTATCTTTTATTTTGTAGTGCACAGGTTTTTGGAAAAAAAATCACAAATTGAAAAGGTTAAAATAATATACAAATACACAAAATACTATAGCTTTGTTTTTACTTATAAAACAGATATAACACCTACTTGTTACTGAAACTACTTTTTAAATGACCAAAATACCAACATTTAACTGCTGACTATTTTGTTGTTTGTAGTATGTAGTTTTCTTTTTATTCAAGCATAGTCTCATCTTTTGAATTATTAGCATGTATTCATTAAATGCTTAAAATTATTGATTTTTAAAACCAAGACCAGTCACTATACCTTATTTGGTCAATGCGAGTATAATTTTTGTTCTTTGTGTTTTTGCTATAGTTAAAAAAAAAAGGATACTAACTGGTGGTTCATTTTAGTAATAGATAATCCAATGCTCTACAAATTAGTAAGAATTGGTACATCCTTCAATAAAACTAGTCTTCCAGTAAAGCTGTGTTCAAATTTTTTAATCACTTTCAAATTTTTATCAATGCAAGAATAAATTATTTATGTAACACAATACTGCAGTTTTAAGCCCAGTAACTCTGATGGAGAATACTTGTCAGTTATCTAAACAATAGTATTTTTTGAAACCAAATTCAGTTAAGTACAGGTGCTCTTCATATCTCATTTAATGTAGTTACTGAAGCACACAGTGGATTTGTGAACTGATCAAATTAAGGCTGGAGTTTCTTACTAAGTCTTGTATCATTATATTAAACTTGTGTGTGCATACATTGCCAAAGTATTAAAATAAACAGTAAAAATGTTTCACTTCTCATTACTGGGAACGGAAAATTAAGTCTTGTTTTTGGCTGATGATTAAGTTTTCACTCATCTGTTGTGCTGAAATGGAAAACTGTCTGAAAACATAAACTGGTATTTCCAGCCCCCGAACTGAAATGGACACCATCATTTGATCGGTCTCTAAAATATTTCTTAACGTTGATTGCGAGACTCAACTCTATGGCAGCTGACTGTTTTTGGGGAAAAATAAAGAAATATACTGTATGTAAACTTTTTTGCTTTTTGTATTTCCCTTGTATCATTGTGTATCTGATATTAGTTCTGTGAATGAAATAAAAAAGATTTTTAATCATTGCATATATTTTTTTTAAACAACCTCCACCTTATTCCTTGTCTTATCGTATAAAATACATTATGCTCTTATATGACATTTTTACATTATATACCATTATGTTCAGTTAAGTTTACAACAAATCCAGTCTTTGTATGGCACCGTATATTGTATTCCCTGCGTTGACTGATTCATTCCTTATTCTCACTCTATGTAGCTATTAGAAGAGGTCATTTTAAAACAGACATCAACTTTTATTTCTGTGCTGAAAACAATCCACTGTTTTCATTGATACAATCTGAATTATGTATTTTAATTTTGTAACTAACTGTATTTGTGAGTTATACCACTAGATGATTGAAAAATCACTTATCCTTAAATTTGAAGAAACGAGCTCTTTTAACAACTAGTAATTCTAGAATTAGCAAAATAACACAATTTGAACAGCATGAACTCATGTACACAACCATTTTTAATCATTATATTTCCAAACTTTCTAAGATATGCATTTGGCAGCTTAGAAATATCTCAAAGTTAAGTACCTATCTTAACATTTAGTTTAAAGGAAAGCTAGTTCATTCCTTGGTAGAACAAAACAGTAACATTACTTTCCTGTTCAGGACTGTCTGCTATCTTTCACATAGTGCTGCCAGAACAGACTTTAGTCCCTGTGACCTGAAATGAAATAAGTCAGTTTGGGAATGCTATGTTATGTAAATTTCAAGCAGAACTGACTGCTATAATACTTTACTATCAGTGTACTGTTTAAGATTTCTTGATTTGACAATAAGATCTATAAAATTAAGTAGTATGAGCATGTTACTTCAGTCTACATAGGCAGACAGATCATTTTAATATCCTCCTTTTGACATATAAAGTCATATATTACCTTACAGGTTTATGCTTAAGAGCACACTACATAAAAGCAGGCCTAAGATTTGAAGGATAAATGAAACTATAGCAGGAAGCAAAGGTTTTACTTGTAAAGCCTTCCCGCCACTTACTCTTAAAATCTGAGATGTATTATTTTTATTAATGGGCCTTTGTTGGAAGTACAACTGCAATGGCAGCTTATATAGCTTTTTTTGGTGGCTAATACTGACAGTTGTTGTTACTGTCATTTTTAGGTATGTTCATATATGATGTGTGAAGCACCTATTCCAAAAGCCCATGTCTGCATAAAACATCCTCACTGTCCCCAGAGGACCAATTGTGTTGAGATGTGTGTATACTTATTCTTTAAAGAAATTGGTGCCATAACTCAAAAACAAGATTGTGCTGTATGAATAATTACATTTTCAATATTTCCTATTGAAAAGCATAGGTGAGAGATGTCCACAGTATGAAAACGTGACTCTATAAAAACCTAAAGCAGAAGTTGGCATGATACTACCTAACGTTCAATTTTACTACTAGGTGGCAAATATGCAAGCTAAAAAGACATAGAAATTGACACCAATTGATGAATATACATAAGACTGATCTGCAATGAAAATAAAATCTTGCTTTCTATCTTTACATGCCCTATTTTATGCCGCAGTAAAAATAATTATCAGTATGATAATACCAATTGTCAGTCATTCACTCAGAATATGGGAGCAATGCAGGATATACTGTACTTCAAGACAGATCATCTTTTGTCTTCCTTTTTCAACCTTCTCAGACATATACAGTATTTAATAGTAGTTATATGCATGCGGCAACTGTCAAAATGTCAATTATATTTGATTGATGACCAGAAGCCCCACCCCTTTCCTCTGACATCATTAGTGTGACCCTTCTTTGAACTCGTCCCCCACACCCCATCCTGTTTTTTCCTCAGGAAACAGTTAAGATCCGATTGCAGGATGTCTGACCTTCCTTGAACCTGCTCCCACCCATCCTGTTTTTTCTCCAGGAAACGGTCAAGATCCGTTTGAAGGATGTCTGTCCCTTCCTTGAACCCACCCCCACCCACCTGTTTGCCCCAGGAAACTGTCAAGAGCAGACTTGATGGATGGGTGCCCCCTTTTTGACCTAGTAACCCCCCAAGAAGACAAGTTTAGACACATCCATGCAAATTTATATCCAGACCCTGCCGGACCAAGCTACATGTCCCTGGCATGAGGGACCTGCCACAGCCCCAGTCAGGCAGCACATGTTGGTTGGCCCCTTCCACTTCCCGGCACACTTCTTCTGAGGACATATACAGACACACATGCTCCTGCCTATATCGCTTTGAGTAAGTCCACACGTATCGTAACTATTTTTTAAAATATCTATCTAATCTTTGATTTATCTAAATCAAAATATCCTTTTTTCAATATCCCTGAAAATCCTTTCACAGAAACGTCCAGTTGTTGAATTTTCCATCTCACAGAAAGAAGGGTTTCCCGCAGAAAGCAATGTACCGGTTCTCTCTATACAGCAGAATACATGGTATTAGCAACCCCTGTACTCATTTTCTCTCTCTATACAGTTGACGCACGAGAGCAGACAGCCTCTTTGCTGAAAAAAGCTGGCAAGCACGCGGCTGCGAGATGCCCCAGGGGCCAAAGCTCTAAGCGTACACGCAGGCAAGGTTGTGTAGTTCGAAATACATGCTGACCGGATCTCTCTGTCTACACAGAGGATCTCGGAGCAGACAACCACCTCCCTGCCTGCCTCCCTCCCTTGCCCTGCATGGGTCTATAGCAGGAGGGAGGTTGCAAACTGTATGAACCCCGGAGCTCCGCTGACAGACAGTGTCCGACACAGGCCAGGAAACTGCTACTCCCCGGAACGGGAGAGCGCAGATCCTGTGTCCGGGAGAACAAGTTATGTGTGTAACTTTTAAAGTTAAGGGAATTAAAAATCACCCACACAGTTAAATAATAGGCAACAGGGACCTTTTAAAGAACGTTTGAGACGTCTTAAAATCTAGCCTCGGATGTATATTTTGTATATCTTAAAAAAGCCCTGTTCCATCCATTACCTCCCATTTTAAATAATCAGCTGCCCCTAAGAAAACACATTGCGAAAGCATGGTGAATAGTTTTCTAAAAGTTAGAATTGTATTCAGATAAACCCAGAGTGAACGGAGCACAAATATTTACCAGAACCGGGATTCGAACCCGCACTGGCATTTGTCCCTTGGATCTTAAAGCCAAAGCATTAAACAGATCGGACCTCTGGGGTTACAGAAATACTCTATAAAACACGCTTTGGCAAAACCTTTGGGAGTGATTCACAGCTCATTCCTTTTGCGGACCTTTAACCTCATGTCGGATCATCTGGTGGACAGTGTGAAAGCGTTCTTACGGAGAGGCATGCAGCTATTTAAAGAAATCAACGGGTTACAAAGGTGACTTATAAAAATACTGAACTTTTCGCCCTCCGGCCAAAGTCACGGACAACGGACAATACACGGATGTCCGATTAAAATGATTGTCAAACATCTGCTATCACAAATCACCGTAAAAACTTCCAAAATACCTCTCTTTTCGGAATATAAATAAGTGTTCAGACCGGGCCATTACTCAGCAGACCGTTAATACTGAAAGAGGACAATCTCGTCAGGAAGATCCAGGATCACGGTAAATCCTCTTCATGATTATTATATACGGCAAACGAGTATGTTTTAAAAAACGGATGGCTGAATCCTTATATTTTAACCTTAATATGACTATTTCCAAGTGCGTGAGTGCGCTCGTGTGTAGGAGCGTGTGTGCGTATAAAATAAGATGCAGCACTTATTTCTATCTGCATGTACGACGATTAATGTACAAATTCATAGGACTGAAGCAAACAATATTAGTTTTTCATATCGAAACGGGCTTTACAATCAAGTAGTTTTTGTCTCGGCATCTGAAAATTCAAACAGAGCCTCTTCTCTGAGAATATTCAGGCATGGTTTAAAAGCGCAGTGTGGTTATGTATCAGCTCTGGCGTAATAAGATGTCAGTATTCTGAACCAAGTACAGAAGGGACCGTTTGTGAAATGCGTACTCTTTAGAATCGGCATCGGTAGCAGGGAAATCTCTGCATGGGGCCGCCTGTTTTAAAAGTCAGAGATAACGAAACATTTTTACTTTATAAACTCTCTTTTGTTACAACCGGTTGGAGACAGCCTCCAGGAGCTTACTGTTTTCATTCATTTCGCTAAATGTGATTATTTTAAAACAGAATAGTAATAGTGTGAGTAATATAATTGTATTATCATGGTATTTCCCTCCACTTGCCCTTTTACCTGTTTCCTCAAGGGTAAGGGTTCTCGTCAAGTTCGTTATCGGGTTGGTCTACTGTTGCACTTTAAGATGAACGCGCACACACACATAGATAAACACACACACAGACCCAAACCACAACAGTGCCCCATGAATGACACACACACGCTGAATAACCCTTAGCACTTTAAACCACACAAGTGCTATAGGAATAACAGCCTGTCATTCAGCACTTCAAGAGACTTACTTATTTTTGCCACGAACAACAATACGATGTTTTAGTGATATCTCAGACCTAAATATTACTTTTGGCCTACAAGAATACATTTAAACATACAAAGACTCAGCACTCTTGACTATAGGCCATTCATCAGCCAAGAATACCTTTTTTCTCGTATTTGTTCCTTCTGTTGAGTATAGCGCTCTCACTCTCAGCCATATAAACCTTGCAGCACAGAAATAATGGCAAAAATCCGGCTGTCACCAGGTGCTCAAAGAAATCTAACTTATTACTTCAATCACTCTAGACATTAAGACAAAGCATTGAAAGTTAAAAGGAGCATGGTATTTATTACAAGAAGAATAATAATAATACCACAAGAACATAGAATACTAGAAAATAGGTAGTGATAGGAAAGTCTGAATATATATAATCTTTAGAAAAATCTTACGAAAAAGTTACAGATGACAAGGATGAATGTCCCAGGGAGGCGTTTGATTTAGCAATTGATGTTCATGATGCCTTTCTGACGACCAGGGCCATCTTCGTCCGTTCCTCTTCTTCTTTGCTTCTCTCTTCTTCTCCCTTTGCTTCTCTCTTCTTGCTACTCAAACCAAGGCATATTTATTATGAAATGTCATGCCTTGGTTTCACAACAAATGCACCTGATTGGCTGGCTGTCCAAATGATTGATGAATTAATTCAATGTCCGTTTTCCCACACAACAAAACCTTTGATGTACTCTGAGGTATCAGTAGTTCTTCCTGTCCCATGCTATAAAGCAAATTGTTGTTCCAGATGTCCATCCATAAAGTAATCAATAGCCTGAGGTATCAGCTCAACATCCTTTCCCAGGCTATAAAACCAAATTAGCACGAAGCTATGAACAAGTGTTATAAAAGTAAGGTGTAAGGGAAGAAAACCTGCTTTAATTTGTCTTAGTTCATCTGTTGTCTTGTCTTGAACAAAATACAGTGGGATGCAAAAGTTTGGGCAACCTTGTTAATAGTCATTATTTTTCTGTATAAATCATTGGTTGTTACGATACAAAATGTCAGTTAAATATATCATATAGGAGACACACACAGTGATATTTGAGAAGTGAAATAAAGTTTATTGGATTTACAGAAAGTGTGCAATAATTGTTCAAACAAAATCAGGCAGGTGCATAAATTTGGGCACCACAAAAAAGAAATGAAATCAATATTTAGTAGATCCGCCTTTTGCAGAAATTGCAGCCTCTAAACGCTTCCCATAGGTTCCAATGAGAGTCTGGATTGTGGTTGAAGGTATTTTGGACCATTCCTCTTTACAAAACATCTCTAGTTCATTCAGGTTTGATGGCTTCCGAGCATGGACAGCTCTCTTTAACTCACACCACAGATTTTCAATTATATTCAGGTCTGGGGACTGAGATGGCCATTCCAGAACGTTGTACTTGTTCCTCTGCATGAATGCCTTAGTGGATTTTGAGCAGTGTTTCGGGTCGTTGTCTTGTTGAAAGATCCAGCCCCGGCGCAGCTTCAGCTTTGTCACTGATTCCTGGACATTGGTCTCCAGAATCTGCTGATACTGAGTGGAATCCATGTGTCCCTCAACTTTGACAAGATTCCCAGTCCCAGCACTGGCCACACAGGCCCACAGCATGATGGAACCACCACCATATTTTACTGTAGGTAGCAGGTGTTTTTCTTGAAATGCTTTTTCCTCCATGCATAATGCCCCTTGTTATACCCAAATAACTCAATTTTAGTTTCATCAGTCCACAGCACCTTATTCCAAAATGAAGCTGGCTTGTCCAAATGTGCTTGAGCATACCTCAAGCGGCTCTGTTTGTGCTGTGGGCGGAGAAAAGGCTTCCTCTGCATCACTCTCGCATACAGAATCTCCTTGTGTAATGTGCGCCGAATGGTTGAACGATGCACAGTGACTACATCTGCTGCAAGATGATGTTGTAGATCTTTGGTGCTGGTCTGTGGGTTTACTCTGACTGTTATCATCTTTCGTGGCTTATGTCTGTCCGAAATCTTTCTTGGTCTGCCACTTCGAGCCTTAACTTGAACTGAGCCTGTGGTTTTCCATTTCCTCAATATGTTCCTAACTGTGGAAACAGACAGCTTAAATCTCTGGGACAGCTTTCTGTATCCTTCCCCTAAACAATGATGGTGAACAATCTTTGTCTTCAGGTCATTTGAGAGTTGTTTTGTGACCCCCATGTTGTTACTCTTCAGAGAAAATTAAAGGAGGAGGGAAACTTACAATTGACCCCTTAAATACTCTTTCTCATTATAGGATTCACCTTTGTATGTAGGTCAGGGGTCACTGAGCTTACCAAGCCAATTTGAGTTCCAATAATTAGTTCTAAAAGTTTTGGAATCAATAAAATGACAACGGTGCCCAAATTTATGCACCTGCCTGATTTTGTTTGAACAATTATTGCACACTTTTTTTTTATTTTTTATTTTTTATTGAAACTTCATTTCACTTCTCAAATATCATTGTGTGTGTCTCCTATATGATATATTTAACTGACATTTTTTATCGTAACAACCAATGATTTATACAGGAAAATAATGACTATTAACAAGGTTGCCCAAACTTTTGCATCCCACTGTATAATGGAAACCAAAATGTACAGATTTTATACACCATAACAATAATTAAGTTATTTTTAAAAGTAATCCCACACCGCACAAGAGAGACAGATTCCATATGTGTTTTAGGATTTGCTGTGGCCAGTGATTTTTAATTTTTTGACAAAGGAAAACTCTGTAAATACACTTGTGCATTTAAGCGGAGATTTATGAAAAAAGCAGTTTTCTACCTTATCCCAGTTTTGTGCATTTAAAAGCACTCGCTGTTAAACTAGCACAAAATTTTGATATTTTCTGTCTACTCAAAAACTAAAATTATTTCCATTAACACATGTGATGATTAGAAAACATTTTACTATTTTTAATTAAAAACAGAAAAGCCCAATTATGATTTTTGTTTTGTCATGGGAGGTTCATAGGGTGACACTTTTCCCTTTATACTCTTTCTTATGTAAACCTTAACACATATTCTTACCAAAATATTTCCTCACTTCCGCAATTCCTGTAACTTCAGGTAATTAGACAGAGATCCATAACAGGCAAGAGAAAAGTATTATAGGTCAAATACACAGTGCCATAAAGCAAAATAAAGTGTGAACACCACACAACCTGGTATTGCTAGATGTTTTGTTTTTTCCAGGTATCAGCCATAAGTCAAGCTCTTTCTTTTATTCTTTTTTGATCAGCTTTTGTACTGATTTTATATAGGTAATCTAGGTACGATGTGGTCATCCTGTCTCCAAGACAACTTTTCTTGTCTCTGAAAATTCATTCATAGCTCTTGGAGCCAGGAGGTTATAGTGAGGGGTGCTTGTTTAACTAGAGGCAAGTGATGTAAGAAGATCTCTTCTGCACATCCAAAGTTCATTGAACTAAAATCATGTTTTTAAAAGAAGCAGCTTTAGTTCATGCTAGTGACCTCCTAAATGGGAGCCAACAGCTGTATAGCTCACAAAATAGCAGAGCTAATTACTCTTTCTGTTTAAACTAATTATCAAATATTCAGGTAATTCTTAATTAAACCCTAAAGCATTAGTGAACAAAATACATTTTCAGTAGCCAAGTAAAATGACCAGTTGCTTTACTTTAACATGAAAATAAAGCATCTTTGTAAAGATCAAATTTTAAAACCTAAGAATAATCCTTGTTTCCAAAAGAGTTCTGCCCATTTTTCCAACAGTTTTCTTGACTGATCTTTGGAATCATCAGTGACTTACTGATCACATCCATCCCAAACATAGCATATAACTTAATTTCTGTACTCATTTTAAATGATAATAGCCAGTATAAAGTCCCTAAAAGAACTGGAGACATCAGATATCTTCTATCACATATCTTTTCTTGCCAGTCCAAGTAATTCAGATTCTGCTTACAACACAAATGTACAATTATTTTTTCTCAAATGGCCAAATCTTTGACATGCTAATCATGAAAAAATAAATAAATGAAAAAATAAAAAAATCAGATTTTATTCTCATTACACTTTATTTGCATATTTTATTATAACTACTTAACTTTTATTGACATATATCTAACTCTATATTTATTTTTCTAGTATCAGAATGTAGTTTAAGTTAATGTGTTCTCTGTTCAATAGATGTATTTTTCATATTTTCGATTCTTGTTTTCTTTTTTCACAGCTTCACGCCCCTCTTTTTGTTACTTCGCGCCCCCCTAGGGGGACAGCCCCACAGTTTGAGATCCACTGTTGTAGGGGGTTATTTGTAAAACACTCTGTGACACTTGCAAGCTAAATTAGATTTCCTCGGTTATTCAGCTGTCCATCGGGGTTCCATTTTTGTTATAAATTGTATTTAGTTTCTCTTTATTTACTAAACATTTTATATGTTGAATAGAAAACTGATATCTTGTTCAGGCTTTAATTTAAAACAGCATTTTCATCAACAGGCTATAACCACTTTGGTACTCAGGGTGCTTTGTATAATACAAAGTTTTAGAAATTCTGTTAACGCTGGTAATAGCCTTCCATTTTACATCAGTTATGAGACCCTGAAAAATAAGAATGGTTATAGTATGTTATAGGAGCCTATACACTACAGGGCTGATGATCAGGCTTATTTTGGACACGTTAGGCAAATCAGGATGGAAAATGTTTTAGTGAATAGTTACATCATATCTATTATATATGTTAGCACAAGGGTTAAAATTTTACTAAAACTGTGAGGTTTATTCTTTCTTTTAGGTAGCCCTGGTGACATAAGACAGCTGTCATTGAAAACTGCTTTTTCCCTCTGTTTGTAAAAAAGCACCCTTTGTTTTAGTAGCATTCAGGGTGAAGGGGATGTAAGTTTAAACTGCGATTCCAAGAGTCAACAAGTGTTAGCAATCTTCTTGAATAAGAGTCAAAGGACCAGGGTTTGTATAGGAATCATAGTCAGGGGCAGAGTTAAGCTAGACATTATTATTCCAAAATGAAACATTGACTCTCACATATCACAAATATAAGATAGTAAAAACTAAAGTTTACAAATTCTAAGTCACAGAGGAGATTAAAAAACATATTAAGACTGGATCAACAAGGGATCACCCCAAGCTCACAGCACACTACAGCAGAACCTACATGTTCGGAGGTATATTATCAGCTAAGCTGTTATCTATTTAGCCAGTTCCACGGGATTGCAAAGAGTCTAGGAAAACATTTAATATCTGATAGTATGAGGCTAATTAACTTTAGCCTGTTATTGTTAGAATCTTATCTAGCACTAAAAATGAGGTTTGTGTTCCTCCTGATTCAAGAAGAACATTAAATACTGGAGTGTAGAATATGAACTAGACTGGTAGTCTTGATGGTAAGGACATTTGTGCCAAAATAATTAAATAAATAAAGTTAATTATGAAGTAATTAACCACATGAAAAAGTGGAGTTATAATGGAGTTATTACAATTTGAAAAACTGCCGTGATATATAAAAAACATTGATAGGTGACAAAACCAGCATGAAAAGAAACCTTTTGAAATAAATAATAAGCTTTTTTGACATGTGCAGTCTGGAATAGTCTGAATATGTCTTAAAGAGTTCATCTTTAATTTAAACTTAAAAAGGCAAATTAAAAATATTAAACCAGAATAAAACACAGAAGTATCATTTAATGATATCAATTAGTGTTAAGTATTATCAAGCACCGGGATCTATTTATAAGATTTATTTGATTTAGTTATAAACAAAATGAATGGTGGCATTTTGCTTTGAAATTAACAATAGTGTAAGAGCCAATCTTAGAAAGTTAAAGTTTTGAGTTAAACTCATATTGATGTTTGCTTAATTTGAATAGAATATTAATGTCTTTCATAGTCATAGCTTATGGTATAGTCTTTTCCCCCTATAACAAGAGACAGAACAAGAGATAACAAGAGATAGAACCTTCTTACTATAACTGAATAACAGTGTGATAATAAGCTCAGTTTGTTTGGAACAAGTCCCAGTAAAGAGGGACTTGAAAGACCCATTTAAGCTTAGAAATGGGATAAGCATACAGTTTTCTGACCGTTTTGAAATGGTTCAGAAATGTTAAGTAAGAAGTAACAATTTGAGATGCAACAAGATTAAGCTTAGAACTGAACTTTTCTTAACATTAACTTTTCCTTTTTTGTTATTTTAATTTTCCTTTTTGTGTGAACTGTTTTACTTCAAAACTTAACTAAACTTTTCAAAAACCAAGATATTTTGTCTGTGGAATCATTTCTACGCGTCAGGCTTTTGTTGAATCCCATTTTTTTTGAGTTGAAGCTGCAGAACTTTGGTAATTTTGGGAAAACGCAGCTACAAAAAGTTTGATAGAGCTTTAAGAATTAGAATGCAAGACAAACCTCTACACTTAATAACAAATGTTGCTGCTGTTTCAATAGAAGTATCTCGGAGTTTTTTACTTTTTGAGTAAGAGTCATCGTCCATGTTATGAAAGGCTTGTACAATCGACTCGTGAATAGAATGTTCATATTTCCAATCATCAACAGCATTTTGTACAAAGGCGTGAATCTGGTGAAAAGACAGAAAGATGTTGAAGCAGCCCAGAGTCTTTATGACCAGGCTCCTGAGCCATGGTTTGCGTAAAACAGACAGCCGCTGCTGCTTTGGCCGTGTCTGGCTGGGTCGGTCTATTCAACATCCCTGCCCGGTACTTTTTAGGTGCCGATTCGCTATTCTATCTGGCAGAGCTGCTATCAATCTCTTGAACGGCTTCAGAGCTGTTCGAGATGTCTCACTCAGGGTCCGTTAGTTTGTTCAAGGCCATGCCTCACATAATCTGCATCCTTGAATGATATCTTCTAAATGGCCGAAATCTCTACCAGTCGTCCACTGCCTCTTTTTGTTGCACGGCCTGAATGGCTATCTGCTCAGCCCCTGTTACACTCCCGGAACATCATTAGCAGATACAAAAATGTCAGGTACTGCGCTGTTCCCCAGGAAACTATCCAACCAATACATATCCCTGGGGGCAGGTACCTGAGACTCAGGCTCCTAGATCTGGTCAGTTGAAGGCATAAGAAGGTGTGGCCGAGAAGGCTGATCTGGAGGCTAGCTGTTAGGCGTAGAGTACTCGGAGTCGGGCACAATAGCCTCAGGTCAAAACAGGATATCGTAGGGGTCCGTCTGGTCCGTAGACCATCATGCCTGATCAGGAGCATAGCCGGAGAGATGCTGATTGTTAACCGGTCAAAACACGTTGTTAATAAAAGTTTTTTATAGCCCGGCAAATCCTGGCCGCTTGGGAGGGCAAAGACTCTTTGAAAAGAGACTCCCACCCCACCCGCCTGATTGAGCCTCCTTTGTGTAAAAGAGCATTTTGATGGATGTCTCTTATTCGGGTCTGTGAAATGTACTTCTGCATAAAAAACCTAAGGTCTCAGGAGTATGGTCAATGTGAATAGTTAATACAGAAAAGAGAATACAGAACACACGCCGCACTTGTCCTATTTCTTCTGAAAAACCCTAGGTGAATTTTGAACATCATGTCCTATGACTGGTTAACACTGCAGACACAGGCACTAGATCTCCGTCATATTGGCCATTACAGAGTAAAGATTATAGAATCTTTTGCACTCTCCATTACGAGATCCATAGCACCCGCAGGAAGTTTGACAATTAAGTGAAGACCCTTTAGTTTGTTAGAATCATGAGGTTAGCACCCAGGTCCATATTCTAAAATATCTTATCTTATATCTATTTAGTTAGCATGTCTGCGCTGTTCATTTTCAATATAGGTGGTATATTTCCCTAACCAGGGTCTTCTTGTCAAAAGGTTAAAATAAAACAGAGATCCAAGATACTCCTATTGAAACAGCAGCAACATTTGTTATTAAGTGTAGAGGTTTGTTTTGCATTCTAATTCTTAAAGCTCTATCAAACTATTGTTCATTTCAAAGCAAAATGCCACTATTCATTTTGTTTATAACTAAATCAAATAAATCTTATAAATAGATCCCGGTGCTTGATAATACTTAACACTAATTGATATCATTAAATGATACTTCTGTGTTTTATTCAGGTTTAATATTTTTAATTTGCCTTTTTAAGTTTAAATTAAAGATGAACTCTTTAAGACATATTCAGACTATTCCAGAATGCGCATGTCAAAAAAGCTTATTATTTATTTCAAAAGGTTTCTTTTCATGCTAGTTTTGTCACCTGTCAATGTTTTTTATACATCACGGCAGTTTTTAAAATTGTAATAACTCCTTTATAACTCCACTTTTTCATGTGGTTATTTACTTCATAATTAACTTTATTTATTTAACTAGCAAAATACCCGCGCTTCGCAGCGGAGAAGTAATGAAAAAGAAAAGGAAACATTTTGAAAATAACGTAACATGATTGTCAATGTAATTGTTTTGTCACTGTTGTGAGTGATGAGTGTTGCTGTCATATATATATACATACACACATATAAACAT
Source organism: Polypterus senegalus (assembly GCF_016835505.1). NCBI lineage: Eukaryota > Metazoa > Chordata > Cladistia > Polypteriformes > Polypteridae > Polypterus > Polypterus senegalus. The sequence continues at coordinate 105,920,633 of NC_053166.1, forward strand.
ATATATATACATATCTACACATATATATATATATATATATATAAATATGCACACATATATATATACACACTTATATATATATATATATATATACAGTATATCTATACTAATAAAAGGCAAAGCCCTCACTGACTGACTGACTCACTGACTCACTGACTGACTCACTGACTCATTACTTATTCTCCAACTTCCCGTGTGGGTGGAAGGCTGAAATTTGGCAGGCTCATTCCTTACAGCTTCCTTACAAAAGTTGGGCAGGTTTCATTTCAAAATTCTACGTGTAATGGTCATAACTGGAAGCTATTTTTCTCCATTTACTGTAATGGAGTTGAGCTCAAAAGCCGTGGGGGGCGGAGTTTCGTGTGACATCATCACGCCTCTCACGTAATCACGCGATTACGTAGAAAACCAGGAAGAGCTACAAAAGCGCTGAAGAAAACATGCATTATATAATTAAGAAGGCAGCGAAACAATTAGAAGCGAGCGAAAGTGACATATAAAACCATATTCAGTGGCTCACGTGAACTGACGCAGTGCGCAGACAAAAAGCAACAGTTCCAAAGAGTGCTGAACAAAAACCGAATTAAACTGCTACACGCAAATAGAAAAACCGCACGCCGTGACACAATAGTAGAGGCTTCGCCTCTAGTGCCGAGGTTCGATTCCCGAGAGGGGATGCACTAAGTATGTACGCGCGCTTCTCAATTAATTTTAGCCTTGCATCCCCTTGGTTTGAGACGTATGAAAAAATATGCGGTTAACGCAGAAAGACAGATCACCAATTGAAGCTTTATGAATAATGGATACTTTATTCGCGATCAATGATTGTTTTGGTAAAGCCATACTCAGTGTATTCATTAGATGAACGGTAAAAAAAGTAAGAGCAAGTTGAGGGTAACTTATTGAGGCACACAGCGCAAAACCACAATAGCACGCGGGCTTGATGTACTGTAGTGCGTGTCAACTCGATCTGAATTGCGCAATCAAATTCGAAAAAATATTTCTTTTCAAGTTCTATTTAGTCCATATGTGTCAAACTCAAGGGCCAAGGCCACATCCGGCCCGTGTATTTATATCCGCCCCGCGAGATAATTTTATATACTGTATTATTGTTATTAATGGCCCGGGGATATGAAGCGCTGGTAACACAATAAACTACAGGTCCCATAATGCATTGCTTCAGCTGCCTTGCCAAACACTTACCGCGTTAATCAAGTCTAGCTTATGATGCTGCAAGTTATTGCGAAGCTAGCCCACACGATGCCGAAGAGAAAAGGTGATTCTGAACATAGAGCCTTTAAAAACCGATGGGAGGCTGAGTATATGTTTACTGACATTGCCGGTAAACCCATGTGTCTCATTTGTGGAGCTAATGTGGCTGTAATTACAGAATTTAATCTAAGACGGCACTATGAGACAAAACATCAAGATAACCTGAAAGACCTGAATGCAATGCACAAGATACAGAAAGCAGAAGAGTTAAAGAATCTGACACTTCAGCAGACTTTTTTACCCGTGCAAAATCACAAAGTGATTTCAAGTGAAGCTACTTTTATGGTAGACACAAATGCACCAGTGCAACTTGCCCCACTATCCCTGTTGCCAAGTAATTTTGAACCAAGTCGGCACAACGGTGTTCCCAAATACGCACTTTGCTGATAAACTGAGCGCACTGCGCACTGAGTTCGCACGGCGCTTTGGTGACTTTGAAGAACAAATAAAGAATTTTGAGTTGTTTCACAACCCATTTGCCGTCGATGTGGAAACTGCACCTGTGCAGATTCAGATGGAGGTGATTGAGCTGCAGTGTAATGGCACACTGAAGGCAAAGTACGATACTGCACGGCCCGCACAGTTTATTCACTCCATTCCCGCACAAATGCTCCAGCTCCGTGTACCTTGTGTATGTTTGGTTGCACATATCTGTGTGAGAAGCTCTTCTCAGTGATAAAGACTAACAAAACAGCACACAGGAGTCGCCTCACTGATGAGCAACTGCAGTCCATCCTGAGAATCTCCACAACACAGAACCTCACACCAAACATAAACGAACTTGTTGCCAAAAAAAGATGCCACGCGTCCAGCTCTGATAAAATGACATAAGAGCAAAGACAACTGAATGATTTGATTTGTTATTGCTGAAAAGAACAAATTTTATTTATATTTCCAAGTTTTGTTATGCACCATGTTCATATTTGAATTTGTATAATTTTGACAGGATATATTTTTATGGAGAGCAAAATCTTTTGGGATATTTAAAATTTAAGTTTATTTTTTATATAAAATTACATAAGAGTAAAGAAATTAGAATGTTTGTTCTTTTATCGTTTACTTTATTTCTAACTTGTATAATTTAGACAGGATATATTTTTATGGAGAGCAAAATATAAGTTATTTAAGGTTTGAGTTGATTTATTCCGGAACAATATTCTGTCGACTAAATAAAAATTCCTTCTATTTAAAATTTAAATAGAACTTGAACAGGAACGATAGTTCATAATATCCACGCAGACTTGCATGTAAGAGCGGGAGTCATCCGTTTTAACAAGCAGCATATTGCACTGATACGAAATAGCCTGCCCATTTAATTATTTAGGAATGAATAAATAAATTAAGATTTTGTACAAATAATGTTTTTCATTTTTCTTCCTTCATGGATTCTGGCACCCCCAGCAACAGTTGCTCGCACCCCAAAGACTGTATATATATATATGTGTGTGTGTGTGTGTGTGTGTGTGTGTAGTATGTATATATGTGTGTGTGTGTATATGTATATATGTAGATATGTATGTATATATATGTTTATATGTGTGTGTGTGTATATGTATATATGTATGTATATATATGTTTATATATATATATATGTGTGTATGTATATATATATGTGGATGTATGTGTATATATGTATGTATATATATATATATATATGTATGTATATATGTGTGTGTGTATATATATATATGTTGTGAACTTGGACCCGGACACAGACAGACAGACATTGTTGGCTCCACCACACACTGTTTATTTACAATAATTATTTACAAGATTTACGTGCACTACAAGACCCCAGTGCCTTCTGCACCGATTCCCCAAAGTCCAGGGCTCACAGTTCCTGTGCCTTTCTTTCCTGGCCGCCTCCAGTCCTCTCTCCAGCTCTGTCCACTTCCACCCGACATCCACTGAAGTGCAGCGTGATCGGTCACCAGAGTGAATTCGCGACCCAGCAGGTAATAACGGAGATGGGTCACCGCCCACTTTATGGCCAAGGCCTCCCTCACCACTGCCGCGTACCGGGTCTCCCGGTCCATCATCCAGCTGAGGTACATCACGGGGTGTTCGACACCATCGACGCTTTGGCTCAACACGGCGCCCAGGCCTGTGTCCGAAGCGTCGGTCTGGAGAATAAAAGGGAGCCCAAAATCGGGTGTCCTTAACACAGGTGTCGATGTAAGGGCCTTCTTTAGGTCACTGAATGCGTGCTCCACCTTGTCATTCCACACCACGTATAAGGGAGCGCCCTTTTTTGTTAAATTGGTCAAGGGTGCAGACCTTTCGGAGAAACGGGGCACGAACCGGCAGTAGAACCCCGCTAACCCCAAGAAAGCTTGCACCTGCCTCTTGGTATTCGGACGGGGCCATTCCAAGATGTCTTTAACTTTTGAACACTGGGGTCTCACCTGTCCTCGTCCCACCAGGTAGCCTAAATACTTGGCCTCTTTCAAGCCGAAGAAACACTTTCGAGGATTTTTGCGGAGGCCGGCTTTAGCTAGTGTCGTAAGGACAGCAGAGACCTGTAATACATGCTCTTCCCAGGTCCCGGAATAGATGACAACGTCATCCAGGTAGGTGGCACTATAGGACTGGTGGGATTTCAGCACTCTATTCACCAGACGTTGAAAGGTTGCGGGAGCCCCGTGCAGCCCAAATGGGAGGACCTTGTATTGCCAGTGTCCACTAGGGGTGCTAAAGGCCGTTTTTTCTTTTGCGGATGCCGTTAAGGGAATTTGCCAATACCCCTTCGTCATATCAAGCGTAGTCAAGTATCGCGCTGTACCCAGTCGCTCAAAGAGGTCATCAATGCGAGGCATCAGGTAGGCGTCGAATTTGGAGATCTGGTTCAGACGTCTAAAGTCGTTACAGAATCTCCATGAGCCGTCTGGCTTGGATACGAGGACGATAGGGCTGGACCAAGGGCTATGGCTCTCCTCAATAATGCCCATATCTAACATTCGCTGCACCTCTAATTCCACTTCAGCGCGTTTTGCCTCCGGGAGTCTATAGGGCCTCTCCCGGACGATTACGCCAGGGTCTGTGACTACGTCGTGAGCAATCAGCGAGGTCCGGGCAGGCGACTCGCTCACTACTTCGGGGATGGCCCGGATCACATATGTTAACTCCTGCCGTTGTTTGGGGTTTAGCTCATCACCGAGGTTAAGGGCTGTCGTGCACGAGAAAAGGGAGAGGGACCTAGGGGCGTCGGAAAGCTCCTCCCGATCTTTCCAGGGCTTCAACAAGTTCACATGGTAGATCCTCTCAGTTGGGCGACGATTGGGTTGTTTCATCAAATAGTCGACCAGTCCTTTTCGCTCCTTAACCTCGTACGGCCCTTGCCAGTGAGCGAGCAACTTGGAGTGGGAGGTAGGAACGAGCACCATAACTCGGTCCCCCAGGCGGAACTGCGCTGCCTGCGCACAAGTCACGTGGTCCTTTAGGAGGGGCCCGATTTTTGTGAGCCTGTCACGCAGTTGCGCCACATACTCCAATATGTTAAAGGAGGGAAGGGCCTCGGCTTCCCTGCCCTCTTTTAGTATATCCAGAATGCCTCGGGGTTGTCGCCCATACAACAGCTCAAAAGGGGAGAAGCCCGTAGAGGCCTGAGGTACTTCCCGGTAGGCAAAAAGCACCAGCGGGAGGAGCTGATCCCAGTTCCTACCGTCCGCGCTGACTACCTTGAGGAGCATCTGTTTAAGCGTCTGGTTAAACCTCTCTACCAACCCGTCTGTCTGAGGGTGATAGACAGACGCTTTCAGGTGCTTTATTCTGAGTAATCTGGCCACCTCCCTGAACGTATTCGAGGTAAAGGGTGTACCTTGGTCCGTGAGGACTTCTTTGGGTATACCCACTCTGGAGAACAAATTAACTAATTCCCGTGCGATGCTTTTTGTGTTAGCGGAGCGCAGGGGAACCGCCTCTGGGTATCGGGTGGCGTAATCCACCATAACCAATATATATTTATAGCCACGGCTTGAGGTCTTCAAGGGTCCTACTAAGTCGACCCCTATTCTGTCAAAGGGGATGTCGATCAGGGATATAGGGACGAGAGGAGCATGGTCCCTCCTAGGAATCTGGCGGGTCTGACACTCCGGACAGGATTGACAAAAGCGCTGGACCTCCTCGTTAATCCCAGGCCAGTAAAAACGGAGCTTAATCCTCTCCAAGGTCTTTTCGGCCCCGAGATGGGCGCCCAGGAGGTGAGCATGAGCTAATTCGCATACCTCCCGCCGGAAGGTACACGGAATTAGCAGCAACTTCCGCACCTCGCCCTCGTGGGTTGCCACCCGATACAGCAGATCATTTTCAAGCACAAAGAAGGGTTCACGTGGTGTCGAACCGTCGGCTTGTGAGCTATTAGGCAGAACTACCGCATTCCGGGCAAACTGCAGGGAATCATCATTCCACTGCTCCCTCTTAAATGAGGCCCGGCATGAACCGAAATTGGTGATCCAGGCTACCCAGAGGGTCCTGTGGCCTGGACCCCGGAAGAGTTCCCTGGCTAGTCCCTTCCCTGGCGTAATCTTCCTGGTCAGGGCCCGTCACCGTGGGAATGTCTCCCGAGGTACCAGCGCCATTAGGGCCTGCCCCAGAGCACGGCGTGGAGACCGCGGGAGGGGCGCCTTGCCCCCTCATGACCAGATCCAACGAGGCCCCGGGAGCGATTTGTGTGTCTTACCGCAATTTCTTTCTGACTAGTCATGTCCCAAAATCACCGGATAGGGGGGTTCGGGCAACACAGCGACCATCAAATTAGTTAACTCCCCCTTCCAGGTGATATAACATTGTGTGGAACGATATGACTTGGTCCCCCCATGCCCATTCAGTAACACCACTCCCGTATTCGGACTCGCCAAGGGATGCGACGGGGTACAGTACCTCTCCGTAGATGCCCAGGTGCAGTCCAACGGCTCGGTCGTGCTGTTCAGGGGACAGGCTAGCATCAGATGACCGGTCTCGCTGCACTTGTAACAGCGCGGAGGGACGGGCCTTTCTCTAGGCCTTGACGGCGCTTCCGCAGCGCGTCGAGGGGCTCGGGGTTGGCCGCCCATCCCTGTCGGTTCCCACGAGCAGACCTTTCTGACTCCCCGACTCAGAGAACCGCAAGCTGACGCTCCAAGACTTCCAGGAGACCCGGCACATCCTTATAAGGATGTCGCCAGACCTGCTGGGCGAGGGAACTGGGCATGGCGTTTACCAGGTCCTCACAGGCCACCTGCTCAACTACTCTCCGGGCCTGGGGTCCCTATGGCCGTAGCCAGCTTCCCATTTTGCCCCAGAACTCGAACGCCTTGGCATGGGCAGGTTGTTCAGGGTTGAACTGCCAGTTCCGCCACTCTGCCGCCTGCTGGCCCGTACTTCGCGGCCTCCTCCTCGGGAAGGTCATAATAGGCCAGCTGCGCGGGCCCCTTCAGGTAAGGCGCCAGAATGGACGCCCACTCAGACCGCTGCCACTTGTTCCGGGTGGCCGTCCGTTCAAAAATGCCCAAATACGACTCGACGTCGTCTGCTTCGGTCATCGGCACCAGAGGGGGAGGCGTCGGTTTGGGCGGGTCCGGCCTCACTCGTTGGGCTTCTGCCAGCCTGGCCTTCATAGCCTCCAACTCCCGGGTGGTAGCGGCTTGCGCTTGCTGCAGGGCCTGGAGTTGGGCATTCATCCCCTGCAGCATGGTATTTAGGTCCTGTTTCTCTGTCATCTCCGGGGATCTTGTATCCTGCTGACTACGCCACTGTAATAACTCCAAAAGGAGACAGCACAAAGGTTTGGGGTTTTCCGGCACCGTATATTGCAGACGATCCACAATAATCAAGAAAAGAAAAGCAGGTCAAACATAAACTAAACAGTTCAAATGCGAGACGCCGAAGCCTGGCATCGGCGGCCATTTTATTAGGGAGGAGCCGGAAGTGGAGGAATGCTGGGAAGGAACCGTGAGGGATGCTGGGACCAATGACATCAGGACAAAATGGTGGAGGAAGGGCGGAAGTAAACGTACTGCGGGCAAAGCCGGCTTATGGCGGCGGAGCGTCCTTTTTTCTGTACGAAAGCACAGGGAGAAAGTTAGTACCCCGCCATTCCCTGCCGGCGAATGTTTTCCCAGGTGTGTTATAATCCGTTCACGGCCTCCTACTCGCGCGTGCGTGACAATGTGTATATGTGTATATGTATTTATGTATGGATATGTATATATATATGTTTATGTGTGTGTGTGTATGTATATATATATATATATATATATATATATATGACAGCAACACTCATCACTCACAACAAAACAATTGACAAAACAATTACAATGACAATCATGTTACGTTATTTTCAAAATGTTTCCTTTTCTTTTTCATTACTTCTTTAACACACTACTTCTCCGCTGCGAAGCGCGGGTATTTTGCTAGTATATATATACTTATATACAAATACATCCACATATATATACATATATACATATACATATCTACATATACACACATACATATACATACACATACATACATACACACACATATATATACACACAAATACATATATATATATATACACATGCACATACATATATAAACATAAATATACATATACATTCATATCTATATATATACATATACACACACACACACACACACACACACACACACACACACACACATATATATATATATATACATTGGAACCTCAGTTTGCGAGCATAATTCGTTCCGGAAACATGCTCGCAATCCAAAGCACTCGTATATCAAAGCGAATTTCCCCATAAGAAATAATGGAAACTCAGATGATTCGTTCCACAACCCAAAACTATTCATATAAAAATGATTAATACAAAATATAAAGTAAAATACATAATACAAATTAACCTGCACTTTACCTTTAAAAAGAATCATGGCTGGTGTGAGTTTCTAAACTCATGTGGGATTCCACCCAATGGGACGACACGCGGAAGAGCGTCCCAAAGCAATCGCAGTCTCCCAGCGCTGTAGCAGTTCGCCGTATAAGCGCATCCAAAAAGATCGCAGACATGCTATAAGCACCTGTCGTCAATGGGTCATACAAGGAACATTATAAAGATCCCGCTACAATAAATAACAGCGCTGTTGCTGTTTCAAGCTGAATAAAGCTGGTGTTAAAGTACTGAGACTCAGCTTTGTGTTTTGGGGAGCAAGATGGGGACTCGCACTTCACAGCGCACACACACACAGTCACAATGCTGTAGTAAACAGTATCTGCAGCGCGGATGTTGACTATATGAGTGAGGCACACAGACTCAGACGGAGAATAGGAGACGATTGCCAGAGAGAGAGACGGGCGAGTGAGATAAAGAGAGAGAGAGAGAGACGTGCTGGGCGAGCGAGCGAGATAAGGAGAGAGAGAGAGAGACGCACTGAGCGAGCGAGATAAGGAGAGAGAGAGAGAAGAACCATCAGCTCAGTTGTGATCACATGATGCTCAGCAGACAAAGTGTATCCATACTACTCGTATTGCAAGACATCGCTCGTTTATCAAGTCAAAATTTATTAAAACACTCGTAAACCAAGTTACTCGTAAACTGAGGTTCCACTGTATATATATATATATATATATATATATATATATATATATATATATATATATATATATATATATATACATATATATATATATATATATAGTACAGGCCAAAAGTTTGGACACACCTCCTCATTCAATGTGTTTTCTTTATTTTCATGACCATTTACAGCACTCCATCACTCTCTTTCTTGGTTAAATAGCCCTTACACAGCCTGGAGGTGTGTTTGGGGTCATTGTCCTTTTGAAAAATAAATGATTGTCCAACTAACCTGACTTCTCCACAAAACAAGTGCTGGTCACAACCCCATTGATAAAGCAAGAAATTCCACTAAATAACCCTGATAAGGCACACCTGTGAAGTGAAAACCATTTCAGGTGACTACCTGTTGAAGCTCATCGAGAGAATGCCAAGAGTGTGCAAAGCAGTAATCAGCGCAAAGGGTGGCTATTTTGAAGAAACTAGAATATAAAACATGTTTTCAGTTATTTCACCTTTTTTGTTAAGTACATAACTCCACATGTGTTCATTCATAGTTTTAATGCCTTCAGTGAGAATCTACCAATGTAAATGGTCATGAAAATAAAGAAAACACATTGAATGAGGAGGTGTGTCCAAACTTTTGGCCTGTACTGTATATATATACACTCTTTAGGGTGCGAGCAACTGTTGCTGGGGGTACCAGAATCCATCAAGGAAGAAAAATGAAAAACATTATCACAAAATCTTAATTTATTTATCCATTCCTAAACAATTAAATGGGCAGGCTATTTCGTATCAGTGCAAAACGCTGCTTGTTAAAACGGATAACTCCCGCTCTTAAGTGCAAGTCTGCGTGGATATTATGAACTATCGTATCTGTTCAAGTTCTATTTAAATTTTAAATAGAAGGAATTTTTATTTAGTCGACAAAAATATCTTTGCTAGGAATGTAAGTTAAATGTAGGCATCATTGCATAAATTTTTCTTCACCATAGAAATGTAAAGAGTAAATTCGCCTTACATTTCAACCAAAGATATTTGTGTCGACTAAATAGAACTTGAAAAGATATATTTTTTCGAATGTGATCGCCCAATTTAGATCGAGTTGACGCGCACTACATTGAGCCCGCGTGCTATTGTGCTTTTGCCTGCGTGCCTCAATAAGTCACCCTCCCCTTCGCTCTTACTTTTTTACCGTTCATCTAATGATTACACTGAGTATGGCTTTTACCAAAACAATCATTGATGGCGAATAAAGTATCCATTATTCATAAAGCTTCAATTGGTGATCTGTCTTTCTGCGCTAACCGCATATTTTTTCATACGTCTCAAACCAAGGGGGTACGAGGGTAAAATGAATCGGGAAGCGCTGATATATATGTAGGTGTGTGTGTGTATATATATATGTATGTATATATATATATATATATATATATATATATATCATTGAGGAGTTTTATTTAATACGTAATACATGCTCTGATTGGGTAGCTTCTAAGCCATCCGCCAATAGCGTCCCTTGTATGAAATCAACTAGGCAAACGAACTGAGGAAGCATGTACTTTAAATTAAAAGACCCATTGTCCGCAGAAATCCGCTTACCAGCGAAAAATCCGAGATATATATTTAGATATGCTTACATTTAAAATACACGATGGAATGAAGCCACGAAAGTCAAAACGCGATATAGCGAGGGATCACTGTATAACCATTCTTATTTTTCAGGGTCTCATAACTGATGTAAAATGGAAGGCTATTACCAAGCGTTAACAGAATGTCTAAAACTTTGTATTATACAAAGAAAATGCGGTTTTAAATTAAAGCCTGAACAAGATATCTGTTTTCTATTCAACATATAAAATGTTTAGTAAATAAAGAGAGACTAAATACAATTTATAACAAAAATGGAACACCGATGGACAGCTGAATAACCGAGGAAATCTAATTTAGCTTGAAGTGTCACAGAGTGTTTTACAAATAACCCCCTACAACAGTGGATCTCAAACTGTGGGGCTGTCCCCCTAGGGGGTGCGAAGTAACAAAAAGGGGGGCGTGAAGCTGTGAAAAAAAGAAAACAAGAATCAAAAATATGAAAAATACATCTATTGAACGCAGAACACATTAACTTAAACTACATTCTGATACTAGAAAAATAAATATAGAGTTAGATATATGTCAATAAAAGTTAAGTAGTTATAATAAAATATGCAAATAAAGTGTAATGAGAATAAAATCTGATTTTTTTATTTTTTCATTTATTTATTTTTTCATGATTAGCATGCCAAAGATTTGGCCATTTGAGAAAAAATAATTGTACATTCGTGTTGTAAACAGAATCTGAATTACTTGGACTGGCAAGAAAAGATATATGATAGAAGATATCTGATGTCTGCAGTTCCTTTAGGGACTTTATACTGGCTATTATCATTTAAAGTGAGTACAGAAATTAAGTTATATGCTATGCTTGGGATGGATGCGATCAGAAAGTCACTGATGATTCCAAAGATCAGTCAAGAAAAGTGTTGGAAAAATGGGCAGAACTCTTTTGGAAACAAGGATTTTTCTTAGGTTTTAAAATTTGATCTTTACGAAGATGCTTTTAGATGCTTTATTTTCTAAAGATGCTTTATTTTCATGTTAAAGTAAAGCAACTGGTCATTTTACTTGGCTACTGAAAATGTATTTTGTTCACGAATGCTTTAGGGTTTAATTAAGAATTACCTGAATATTTGATAATTAGTTTAAACAGAAAGCTCTGCTATTTTGTGAGCTATACAAGCGTGCTGAGCTGTTGGCTCCCATTTAGGAGGTCACTAGCATGAACTAAAGCTGCTGCTTTTAAAAACATGATTTTAGTTCAATGAACTTTGGATGTGCAGAAGAGCTCTTCTTACATCACTTGCCTCTAGTTAAACAAGCACCCCTCACTATAACCTCCTGGCTCCAAGAGCTATGAATGAATTTTCAGAGACAAGAAAAGTTGTCTTGGAGACAGGATGACCACATCGTACCTAGATTACCTATATAAAATCAGTACAAAAGCTGATCAAAAAAGAATAAAAGAAAGAGCTTGACTTATGGCTGATACCTGGAAAAAACAAAACATCTAGCAATACCAGGTTGTGTGGTGTTCACAGTTTATTTTGCTTTATGGCACTGTGTATTTGACCTATAATACTTTTCTCTTGCCTGTTATGGATCTCTGTCAAATTACTTGAAGCTACAGGAATTGGGAAGTGAGGAACTATTTTGGTAAGAATACGTGTTAAGGTTTACATAAGAAAGAGTATAAAGGGAAAAGTGTAAACTGTGAGCGCTGCAGTCGAAAACAACGGAAGTTTTTTCTTTCTCACACCCTAGGAACCTCCCATGACAAAACAAAAATCATAATTGGGCTTTTCTGTTTTTAATTAAAAATAGTAAAATGTTTTCTAATCATCACCTGTATTAATAGAAATAATTTTATTTTTTGAGTAGACAGAAAATATCAAAATTTTGTGCTAGTGTAACAGTGAGTGCTTTTACATGCACAAAACTGGGATAAGGTAGAAAACTGCTTTTTTTTATAAATCTCCGCTTAAATGCACAAGTGTATTTACAGAGTTTTCCTTTGTCAAAAAATTAAAAATCACTGGCCACAGCAAATCCTAAAACACACATGGAATCTGTCTCTCTTGTGCGGTGTGGGATTACTTTTAAAAATAACTTAATTATATTACTCACACTATTACTATTCTGTCTTAATCACATTTAGCGAAATGAATGAAAACACCGTTACAGTAAGGTCCTGGGGGCTGTCTCCAACCGGTTGTAACAAATGAGAGTTTATAAAGTAAAAATGTTTCGTTATCTCTGACTTTTAAAACAGGCCGCCCCGTACAGAGATTCCCTTGCTACCGATGCCGATTCGAAAGAGTAGGCATTTCACACGTAGTTCAGAATACTGACCTCTTATTAAGCCAGAGCTGATACATAACCGGCCTGCGCTTTTAAACCATGCCTCAATATTCTCAGAGAAGAGGCTTTGTTTGAATTTTCAGACGCCGAGACAAAAACTACTTGATTGTAAAGCCCGTTTCGGTATGAAAAACTAATATTATTTGCTTCAGTCCTATGAATTTGTACATTAATCGATAGAAATAAGTGCTGCATCTTATTTTATACGCACACACGCTCCTACACACGAGCGCGCTCATGCACGCACTTGGAAATAGTTATATTAAGGTTAAAATATAAGGATTCAGCCATCCGTTTTTTAAAACATACTCGTTTGGCGTATATAATAATCATGAATAGGATTCACCGTGATCCTGGATCTTCCCGACGAGATTGTCCTCTTTCAGTATTAACGGTCTGCTGAGTAATGGCCCGGTCTGAACACTTATTTATATTCTGAAAAGAGCGGTATTTTGGAAGTTTTTACGGTGATTTGTGATGGCAGATGTTTTTCCACATTATTCCACTACTTTTCTTGACAACCACAAAGGAACTAGAAGGGAGTAGAAGAATGCTGAAGCTGATCCAGAGGCTGGGATGGGGCTCAGAAAGACGAGCACAAACTTTGGCCAACTTAAACAAGATAAGCGATATTTCGCTATAGGTTGTTTTTGGTAGTTTCACAGAGATTCTGCCCCTCCATCGGAGAAACAGTAAAAGAAGCCTTTCTATTTTGCGAACTCAACCACGTGGAAAAGGAGGATGAGTAGCCAGAGTTAATATGAGAAAAGATAGCAGTTTTACAGTGTGATAGGTGAGGAAAATGTTTAAAAATTAAAAGAAAAAGTGAAAACTTTATTAGTCCACTCTGGTAGGTACTGCCTTGTGAATAATGCAAGGGGCTACATAGCCCATTTGTGAAATTCTGTGTAATGCTCCGATTTGTGACTTGGGCCATTCCCCTGGTGCAAGGTTTGGGACAGTTAGACAAGATGCTGTCAAGGTGTTGCTGTGCTTAACCCAGCAGGAGGCTGTGAGGAGTTGTGCAAGGGGAATGAATCAGTGAGAATCTGGTCAGAGCCACTGGTGCATGTGGCGTGGCCTGACCCTCCCTTCCTACTGCATCCCATAAAACTTCTACAGATGAGGTGTCTGACAAGGTGTAAAGTCCTACAATACCACCTTGGATTAAAGACAAGGGTCTGCTTGGCTAGGCGAAAGGCTTATAGTGGCTGCTGTCGACATACAGTGTGAAGGTGAGTGGGCTGAAACCAAAACAGGTGGGAGTGAGTGAGCTAGCATGAGGGAAAGATAGGAGTAGACTCCCAAAATATATACATCCTTCATTGGTAGTAATACAAGCCACAGAATCGGAGGCAAGTGTGATTGTGAAAACTGCTCCAGGACCCAAGTAGTGGGTAACAAGAGATACGTAAAGTAACTAAGCACATAATAAGTATGAGTGAGATTTTGTAAGCCAGCCCAGAGGTAACCTCATCCATTTAGTGATCACATAGCCATATATACTGATTTGTTTGTGTAAAGGTTTATATGGAAGATTATAGGCTGGAGAAGACTAGAGGAGGCTAGGGTGTGGAACTTTATTTATGGGTTGGTATTTTTATTGTTATAGATGCTGACCTGATTACAGTAGGAAGGCAACTGTGGAGAAAGTATTGTTATAGAGTCTATCTCTAAGTTTTGCACCTGGGGAATAAAGGCAGAAGTAGGACTTATTGTAATCACTGTAGAACCTGACGCAGAATAGAAGTTATGGAAGTGTGGTATATAGGAAGGAAATTGTGGTTCACCTGTCCACACCTGTGCTTCCTTCAGAAGAAAATTACTCTTGAATATCTGAGCAGCTAAGCCAGACAGGAAGAAGGGTGGTGTTTAAGGAAGCTAGATATTTGCGCGATAGTGAAACAGAGATAAGAAAATTGAAGGTAGCAGAGGAAAGGGTGAAGAAAGAACTAGGTGCAGTAGATCATTATTCAAGGAGAGTCCTCTCTGTATATTTGAAAGCTGAAACCCATTACAGAAATGTAGTGCAAATATATTTGGGAGATAATAAGTTGTGGGAGAGCTAATATAGGGAGATTTATGACACAGATTGTTGAAAGTGTCCTGCAAGCAGCACATGGTATACTGTAAGTACTCATTTTTGGAGGGAAGAGTTTTATGAGGATTTGTTTGGGCATACATATCAGTGGACAGAGGAGGCAAAGGACTTTTTCTCAGATCACTAATGGAAATCACTAACCTAAAAGAATCTTAGGATGAGTGGCCATATATAAATTGGGAAGCGGTGATTGGTATAAATTGGATGGTGAGAAAGTTGGGTCCCACACTAGAGGAACTAAGATTTTATTGTGATACCCTTTCAGGGACACTTGGATGCTTACTTACAGGAGAGCTTCAGTTACGGCTTTGAGAAAGGAAAGGGGATTTCTGTGATTCTGAGAAGTTTGAACTGGTACCGCTGGATAGGGGCAGGGAGACCTGTGGTCCCAAGAAGGAGAGTGAGACCAATTCTGTGTAAAATAGAATCAGATTTGAACAAGAGTCCTAATCTGAAGTTGGCATTCAGCAGCCTGAGATTGCAAGGGATGACGACGGTGAAGACCAAAGTGCCTGTGGAGGTTTTCAGGTGGAAGGTTCAGGTTTGGAAGGTTGACACTCACTGACCTAGGCTAGGATCATTTAATCTAACCTTGTGCACAGAGATGATGGTATGCATATTAAATTGTAAGCTCGATGATGTGAGCAAGGAGAGAAATAAGAAGAGAAAAATGAAACTAGAAATAATGCAGAATTTTTAGGTGAGGCTATGAGTAGAGAGATTGCAGTGAACAAAATCTGAGAATGTCTTAGAGAAGAATCGAAAGAGAGCAGGGTACCATCAGCCCCAGCGGTGGGCACTGTACCCAAGTGGCCATTGATGGAAGGGAAAATAGATGTTAAAGGATAAATAAAGTTAGGGGAAGACAAAGATTATCAATAAGTACTGGCAAAGAAGAAGGAAGTATGCACAGTCAATCGTGAACAGGGGAAGGTTGGCAGTGAGGAATCATCAGGGAACAGACACGGGAGTGCCAGAGGAGTGAAGAGAGTGGTTCAGGGATTTCAGAAAGGAAGGGGATACAATAAGTGACAATTACCAATGCTGGGCCACACAGACTGACTGAAGGTTGAGGGACAAGGTAGTAGAGGAGAACTCAGGAGATGAACACGTGAGCAAAGCGGGTGCACAGAAAGGGGAAGACATAGAATCAGAAAATGAGGCTGTGTGTGTGAATTGCTGAGGAATTACTAGAGCATTGGAAGAGCCTTAAAGAATTGCACACGATTAACGTAAATCAATTGTGAGAGAGAAAGGCAAGGGCATAGAAACCCTACATGGAGCTGTGAACTGGATTAGAGGAGTGGGATGGGTGCTCAAAAGAGGAAGGGTCAGGCGAGGAGTGAGCTGCTAGACACCCAAAACCCTTAAGGCATTTATACAGATAACCTATGTGACAGAAGTACATTGAAATCCCTGCAGAGAATGGGTGGTGGTGGTAAGATGCTAGTATTGTTTAAAGGCAATAGAGTGCAGTATGTACCATGGGGAATGCAAGATTTGGAGGGCCTGATGACTAGCCTTTCCAGCATGCATGAAGGTGGATTGGAAATGGATTAGAATTTTTGAAGAGAAGACAGTAGGGAAGCTACCGGCACTGAGGGACATAAAGGCATTGCTGGCAAGAATAGGGGGTTTTAGCCAAATGATGCATTTACTGGAAAGAGCCAACCTATTTGCAATTTTTGAGACCTCTCTATATGATACAGATGTCTTTGACCCCCACAGATCTGCCCTGTGTGAAGGTCCTAAGAGAGGAATATCTGGGTTAAATTTGACCCTAAAACATTACATGGTGAGCCGATTGTTAGACTTGGGGAGTTCGGTCGCTTTTGTGTATAGACAGTTGAGAAAATGGAAAGTAGAGACAAAAAGAAACTGTGGACGAAAACTCAGACCTGACAGCAGGTACGGTGATAAAGCAGCTTTATTTTCAGAGTCACGGTGAGAAGAGTTTCAGAAAAGCAGACAATCAAATATACATGACAGCGTCAGGGCTCTTCTGAACCCCTTCTGTTGGGTGGGGTCCAGTTTTATACCCCTAGAATGCGTGATTTAATATCATTATAAAATGTAACAGTCAACACATTTATTATACACAAACCTTGAGCCCCTTCAATGTCCCTTGTAAAACTTGATTTCTTGGCTCCTTTTGTTATGGCGTTCAGATGTAAGCTAAGGGAAAACGTGATAAGGCAGACTCATGTGTGGAATGCTCAGACCTTGAGTCCTTTGCACAAACATTTTTCTGTTTGCTAAAACAAAGCATGCTATTACTTGGTTTTGTAAAGCTTACTTCTCAGACATGAATTAGTACAAGGGAACGAAGAGAACATTCGTCTTCCACATTCCCCCCTTTTTTAGCAAACAAAAATATTTGATCAGGGAGAGTTGAGTAGGAAAGGGTAGGAGAGGGGGATGGAGTGGAGTGGGTGGAGGAGTGTGGGGTGGCTGTGCTGATCTGAAGCATTTTTCTTTGTGTAAAAGTAAGCCTTTGCCATAGAGGCAGTAAAATACTTGGATACAATGTATCTTATCAAGGAACAATACAGCAAGCTACAAGCAGGAGAACAATTAAAGCAACCGTAAGAGAGATGAAAACTGATTTAAGCCATTGGCCCCAGGACCCAAAAGTGGACATAAACCATTTGTCCCAAGGATTAGAAATGCCAGAATTAGTAGCTAGTTCATGTCAAATCAGCTAAAGCACGGGTGATTGATCCATCAGGAGCTGTATTATTAGGGATATAGGTACAGCATGCATCACCAAACATAGCACAAACGCCTCCTTTCTCAGCCAAGAGCATATCTAAAGCCAATCGATTTTGCCAGGTCATGAGGGATGTTTTATCAAGTTGCTCATGGATACCTTCAACAGCTTCTTAGTAAAATTTAAGAATCTTTGTTGATTGTAATAGAGATAATTAATCCAATCTACATTTTTGTTTATAGTAACCTGAGGAAAAATAGACTCAAATTCGGCAGCAACTTGGTCCCTTGCCTTGAACTTATCAGGGACTCCACGAGGGACTCGAATGGAATCAAAATACACCCCAGGGCCATGTAGGGAAAACTGGGAAGGGTCCACAGAATGGGGTTGACGATGTCGGCCAAACATGGTCGACACATGGAAGGCAGTTAAAGGGAAAAGTCGGAAAGGCATAACAAATTGTATTAAAGCAGAAGTGCCAGTCCAGTCAGGTGGAAGGATGTCAAGCAATTTAGACCTATGGCACATCCACCAAATATCAGTATTCTGAGTAATCAGAAAAATTGATAATTTGGAAGCTAAAGAGGAAGAATTAATCGGAAAAGTTTGGAAACAAAAAGAGGATGGGATATTACCAACATTTGTGCCACGAGAGGAAGTGAGGTTTCTAAAAACAGGTATAAATACCTTCATCAGGCTGGAATATCGGGGAGTCATGGGAAGAGTAGGGGAAAAGAAGGGAAAGTGTAATGTAATTAGAGTCGATTGGAATAGAGGAAGAGATAAAAAGGGCAAGTAGGCAAGGAAGGCCAGTAGGATCAGATATGTTAGAAAGAGGAAAAGGGACAGTGGCCAAATGTGGCCTAGCTATAGCACATGCATAGCAATCAGATTGATTCACTTGTCTAGCGAATATAATACCCATTGCAGCCAACGGTTCTGATCCCCATACCCAATTTCAATCGAAAAGTGGAAGAAGAGGTGGAAATATTCATGACCTTGACAGGGGCGGTTTGGACCAGGGGTAGGAGAGAGAGTGTGTGTGTGGGGAAATGGGAGGTGTTAGTAACAGGGTTCTCAACCTTAATTTGAAATCTCCCTAGAGGATCTATTCCAGATACACATGCCCCTAAAATATAGGTTCCTGAATCATGTAAAGAAGGGTTCTTCAGAGTAATGATCAAAGGTTACAATGGTATTCGGCACATTCATGAGGGGCATGTCCTTTTATAATAGAAAACGATATTTCAGACCATACTTCTGGGCCTTATAGGGTTGATAAACCCCAGTCATCAGTTCCAGTATTAGCCAAAACCCAGTCCCACATGTCACAGTTACTTCGAATCCAGAGTTTGTAACAGTTACACACACATATTTGTCAGACCAGTTCCACTGGATTTGTCGATCAGTCCCACAGTCAATAATAGAACAGAAATCCACCTGAACTGATGTGGTGATTCCGAAAGGAAAAGTCAAGGTGACCAGAGCAGTCGACAAGGGGATGGAAAGACATAGTAGGACCACAATCAAGGGTGCCATCTTTTGCAATGTGAGATGTGAATCCAAGCAGGCAGTCCCTCAACTTTAACAGCGTGTGGTGTCCACAGCAGAACTTGGAACGGTCCTCTCCACCGAGGGTGATGCCAATGTTTCCTTCGAGTATCTCTAGCCAGAATCCAGGTTCCTAATGGAATCGGGGAGTCCTTTGATGGAGGACTAGTTCTCCAGGCCTGATTCACCTGCTCGTGGACTTCCTTCAGAGAAGCTCGGAGACCTGTAAGACTGGAAAGAAGATCATTGTCCACAGTATGCAGTGTAACATTACCTATGACCATGCCGACTGGCATGGGCCGTCCGGTCAGAATTTCGAATGGCGACAGCCCTAACTGCCGATGTGTTCTTCCCCTTAATCCCATCAAGGCCAGAGGCAGAGCATCAGGCCAAGTTAAATTTGTTTGCTCACAGATTTTAGCCAATTTAGATTGCAAGGTACCATTGCATCGTTCCACAATACCTCCACTCTGGGGGTGGTATTTGCAATAATGATGCACATTTATCTGGAGCCAGGTGGTTCAAATGTGTGCCATTATCAGTTTGTAATTTCTGTGGTATGCCCCATCTTGGAATGATTTCCTTTATCAAAGCTTTTGCCACAGGTTTGGCATCTGCATGTTTGGAAGGGAAAGCTTCCACCCATCGGAGAACACATCAACAATTACTAAACAGTATCGGTACCCTTTGATGGTGTTAATTCAATGAAGTCCATTTGAAGGTGTTCGAATGGACCCATTAGGTTAGGTGTAATGGGGGACTTACCTGGGTGCCCTTTCCTACATTAAACTTTTGACATAATGCACAGCACCTGCAGAACTGCTCTGCATATGTAGAGAAACCTACAGCTTCCCAATGTTTTTCAACATCTTGAACGATGGCGTCTTTTCCAGCATGGTCTAAGCCATGGGCTTTTTCCATACCTGGGAAAGAAGCTTTGGGAGGAAAGGTTTGTTAGTTTGCTTATGGGTCCAGACTCCATCAGAGAGGGACCCTTCTTTGGACCATTTTCTTCTCTGTGTCCGTGGCTGCACTCTGTAAAGAAATAATTTGATTATCAGTGTCCTGGTCATTTCTCTGTTGGAATAAAGAGATTGGTGTGTTATTATACGCAGCCCGTTTAGCAAAATGATCAGCTAATTTGTTTCCTTTGCTGACAGGATCCTGTTTTCCTGTGTGAGCTTGACATTTTAATGATCGCTAGCTTTGATGGTTTCGTTATGGCCTCTAAGAGGGATTCTTTTAGTTTTTGATGCTGAATGGGCTTGCCAGTACTGGTCTTGAATCCCCTGAGTTTCCATAATGCCCCATGATCATGGCAGACTCCAAAAGCATATCTAGAATCAGTATAGATAGTTACAATTTTTCCCTCTGACAACTGACAAGCTCAGGTGAGAGCTATCAACTCCGCTGCCTGCGCTTAAACTTGAAGAAATTTGGTTGTTTCCTGTAGGTCTGGTCTAGGTTTTATAACCTTAGTTATTTCATCATGACAGTTGGTAGAAAAGTAGCTGGATTTAAGGTGGAGCACCTTTCTATGGTAACATTTGACAACGTACAGAGTACATTTTGATAGTGTATTGCCCTAGCAGTAATGAGATGTGATGTTTTAGCCTGTACTAAAATGGAGTGTACGGCGTGAGGCACTTTTACCACTAGGGGCTCATGAGCACTATATCTGTACTGGCTAGCACGGCCTCTGTTGTGGCTGCTACAGCTCTGAGACAGGTTGGAATTCCCACAGCCACTGGATCCAATTTTTTCTCGAAAAATAGGCTAAGCCTTTGTTTTTTCTCCATGGAATTGTGTAAGAACTGCATTCATATATCCCCCCTTTTCGTCCACGAACAGAGTGAATGGACGAGATAGTCAACAGTCCCAACGCATGCGCAAACAGTAGGGCACTTTTTTTTTTTTAAGTCACATAGAGCCTTCTCAGCTTGATCATTGCATGCCACCTGACCAGAAAGGGGGAGATCAGGGGTGATCGCTAAAGTTTGCAAAAGCTGTGCTCTTGCAGTGAAGTTTAAAATCCATTGCCGGCAGTATCCTAGAATGCCTAATACAGACACAACCTGTTGCTTTGTAACAGGTCTAGGAAGATTTTGAATGGTGTTTATACGATCGCTAGAGAGAGAGAGCTCTTGTTTCACAAGAAATGTCATGACCTGAATATTTCACAGTTGTTTGAATGAACTGCAGTTTTGTTTTAGAAACTTTATGGCCATTTGCTGCTAAAACTAATAATTTCTGAGTATCCGTGCACAATCTTCTTTGTAGTACTACACATTATATCATTTACATACTGTATCAATACACTGTCTTTATCTAGCCTTTTAAATTTTGAGCAAGAGCTTATCCAATACACAAGGGCTACAATATATCCCTGAGGCATAACGGTCCATGTCCAACGGCGGTTTTGGAAAGTAAAGGCAAACCAGAATTGAGAGTCGGGGTGCAAAGGAATACAACAATAAGCGTTAGCAAGGTCAATAACAGAGAAATAACAGGCGGACGAGGGTATCGTAGAAAGAATAGTGGAAGGATTAGTAACAATAGGTGCCCTAGGAAAAACTGCAGAATTAACGTCGAAGATCTTGAACAAAAACGCCATGAACCGTCAGCCTTTTAAACAGGTAAAACGGGGGAGTTGACTGGAGAGTGTTTAATTTGAATGATTGCTCCACGTTTCACGAGATCGGAATGTACAGCGGAGATGCCAGCCTCTGCTGCTGGAGACAGAGGATACTGGGCGCAATGCGGGCGAAAGGATGATTTTGGGTAAATCACCAATGGCTCACAGTGTGCTATCCTTCCATAATCATTTTCCCCTGGGACCAGAGTGCGTCGGGAAGTGAGGAAAGCCAAGAGGGAGGTGGTTTGCAATGAAAAAGCAGAAAGGGAAGGACGGCACAATGCATGATGTACTAAAAAATCATTTTGAAGCACAACTTTAGTTATCAAATGATCTGAGGTATCAAAAATACCCAGAGCAACGTGCAGCCAGTCCGTCCTATTGAAACATTGTTCCACCCAATCCCCAATTTCAACTCAGTGAACAGTGCTAGAATTGGCTAAAGAAAAACATGGGGAACCGAACCTCCGAAATAGAAAGCGCTTTGGGAATATGTGAAGTGCACTGACAGCAGCAGCTGTGTTTGCATGAGAAAAAAATGCAAGGGATATGAAGGGTCTCTGGGCTATTACCTGAAGAGAGAAAAGATTCTAACCAAGGTGTGTCCACTTCAGCAGGGAAGTACTGGGCAGTGCAGTGGAGGGTGTTGGGGACTTGTAAGTGGGGAAAAAAGACATGAAGGAAAAGAGTGTAGGGCTTTAAGGAGAATGGTGTGTGAGGAGATGTTCAGGGTCCAAGCTGCAGAGGAGGGCTTAGTGTGGGGGAGGTTTGGCACAGGAATTTAGGAATAGAATAGTAAAACCCTCGTTCGGTTAGAGAAATAGAGAGGGAGAGCTTAGTCATCAGATCCCTTCCTAACAGATTAACAGGGCAGAGCTTATTTAATAAAAAAAACGGTGCATCAAAGTGGAACCACTGAAATGAAGCTGAACCCGAAGAGGTTTAGACACCAGCAAAACATGTGGTTGTCCAGAAGCAGTAAGTACAGTCAGTGTATCGTTCGAGGCAGACCAGAAAAGCAGTTTCAGTGCCATTCACCAGCAAAGTCAATAAAGGATCTGTGTCCGCGTGGCGAGTGAGCAAAGGCAACTGAAGAGAGTGGCTGGGGTGCCCTGTTAAAGGAATATCCTCAGGTTCAGGTAAGGAAGGCGGGGGAGGAAGTTGATGTGGGCAATTGCGGCAGAAGTGTCCCATCGTAACAGGCAAGATGTACAATAGGTGCTTGATTTGAGGGGAGAGGCGGCTGAGCAGATGAAGAATTCATTTTAGGAAATAAAAATCCACGACCTCTCCCCCTGCATGAGGCAGCTCCACCTGCATAATAATTCATTTGTGCTGCGATTAACTTGGTCTGAGTGTCTGGCTCTTTTTGTTTAGTCTGTTGTTCAGCATGCTCTGCGTGTCTTTAAACGTCATCCTAAGTGGCACTTTCCCATCCAAATACAGGACGTGCGTACTTTATTTTGAATATCACTTCTAAGTCCTGACACAAAAGGAGGAACTGCTGCTGGTCGTCTGGGCTGTCTAAGGCAGAATGGTTTGTCATTAAGTCCTGAATGCGGTGTGCCCATTCATCTACCGTCTCATCTTTCTTTTGTTTGGCTGCTGAAATAAGGTATCAGTCAGTGCCCTTTTTATATTTTGCAGCTATTGCAGTTTTCATGGATTCCCATTGGGCAAGGAAAGGACCCTCATTATTTTGTCCAAGAGGCAATGCCTCATTCCACTGCCACTGTTCTCCATTATGCTGCCCATGATTGACAGTAGCCCAAATGGTGCCCATCTTTCTGCGTAGCGCCTGGGTCCACTCAGCCGCACTGGGTTTCTATATGTTGTCTAGTTGCCGCACCTATTCCACAAACTTCAACCCACCGATTACCTTAAGATCAGGCACTTCGGACACTAAGACTTTCAGCTCTTGAATATCCCAGTTACGATGTATCATTCCAGTAGTGGGGTTAGCATTTCCTGGGGGTTGTGTGGGATCATGTTGGGTATTAGGAACCTCAATTAAAGGGCATGAAAATGTGGGTGCTAAAGGTTTAGGGGACTTAAACGGGGTAAGGTTTTCAGGGACTTATCTCTGAGGGTTTTGCTTCTAGCACGTTGTGAAATGGAGGGCTTTTTGTGTGAGTTAGAAGAGCCTCCCATAGCCCCTAACAAGTGGCCGTCAGTCTCACTATCTGGATGTAAGTGAGGAGGGGTCGCACTGATATTGTTCATCAAAGAAATCTTCAGTAACTTGGGCATCGGTAACCACAGGAACCATTGGGGCAATGATTGAATGTGGCCGTGGTACGGGTTGTGGGTAAAGTGTTGTGGAAGAGAGTGCTGGATATAAAAGTTTTTGTTTTTTTTTTCCTTCTCCTTCCTTCAGACTGGGGTCCCGTATCAGCCTTTCTGTATAGCTATAAGCAGCTCTTCTTTTTCCTTTCTATTCTTAAGTTCAGCAACTTAAAGCTCATTCCATTTCTGTGCCGCTTCCAACGTATGGTCTTTAATAACCAATTCCCATCTGTCATAAATATCCATTCCGATAAGGACCTCCATTACAACAACCCTGTGTATTTCTGCACAGTGTTTTCTAATGTCCTGTATCTCATTCATATCTCGGATCCTTCCACTACACCATCTACCTGCACTGTCCTTATTCTACTTTCTACATGCCTTTTTTAAAATCTAATCCTGTCTTCTTTTCAATGAGCTTTCTAGGGGACCCGCCTTTCGATCACGACAGCGCACTATCCTTCTAACGTTAGGTTTTTAGGACTCTTGGGGGACTGTTTGACTGGCTTGCTAATTGTTTTTGCCCATAGTAAGCGGCAGGATCTCAGCAGAAAATGACTCAGCCCTCGATAAACCCCGTTCCACCCGCCGTCCGCTCCTATCCCCGGATTACAGCTTCAGGTGACTTTGTGTCCGTTTATTCGCATCAGCAGAATCCTACATCAATACGCCCCGTGGAGACCGGGATATGGAGGTTTTTACCCCGATCCCTTTATCAGACGGTTTGTATGTGTCAATCTGCCAGGGTATTGTCTCCGTCACCTTAGCAACCCGTTGAGACAAGAGTATGACCAGAGAGCGAATGAAAAACTCGACCTCCCATTTATTTAGACACACATTCTTTAAATACGCCCTTTCACCCCCATTCCTCAAATTTTTATAGGAGTGTGCCACTCACCCCTTTCTAATCCATTTCACAGAGATGACTAGCTAACATTCACACTGTCCCGTTTTCCGTAGGGTCCCAAGTCACCTTCCGTGAGTCCTTAGAACCCTCCTATGAATCTGATACAGTATGCTCTCTTATTCTTTATTTTGCATATGCTTTTATTCTTTTTCTTTCTATATTCGTATTACTTCTAGCACACCAGTCAAACTTAAATAACAGGAATCCCCCGATCTACTCACCGTGACTCCATCCACCTACATGGAAATGCCCGTCAAGTCGTGCCTCGTATCGGCTAGGAGGAGGTCAGGGACTCCCCATGCAGGAAACGCCCAAGGCTGGCCAATCCTACATTTACCGAAGCTGGACCCGATCCGGCTCCACCACGGTCCTCTGGACGATCCTGCACGAGGAGCCGTCTGCCGTCTTCTGCCCCACGTTGGGCACCTAAACTGTGGACGAAAACTCAGACCCGGCAGCAGGTGTAGTTATAAGGCAGCTTTATTTTCAGAGTCACAGTGAGAAGAGTTTCAGAAAAGCAGACAATCAAATATACATGACAGCGTCAGGGCTCTTCTGAACCCCGTCTGTTGGGTGGGGTCCAGTTTTATACCCTTAGAATGCGTGATTTAATCTATACTAATAAAAGGCAAAGCCCTCACTCACTCACTGACTCACTCACTGACTCATCACTAATTCTCCAACTTCCCGTGTAGGTAGAAGGCTGAAATTTGGCAGGCTTATTCCTTACAGCTTACTTACAAAAGTTGGGCAGGTTTCATTTCGAAATTCTACGCATAAGGGTCATAACTGGAAGCTATTTTTCCCCATATAATGTAATGGAGTCTTGAGTTGGAGATGGCCGTGGGGGGAGTTTCGTGTGACATCATCACGCCTCCTACGTAAGTACGTAGATAACAAGGAAGAACTCCAAACAGCGATCAGAACAAAGCGCCATTTCACAATTGAGAAGGCAGAAAAACATTATGAAGCAAATGATGCATACAAGCATATTCATAAGTACAGCTACTGCGGAAACAAAGCACGGCGTGAACCGTAAGTTTATATTAAATTAAGTTCATAGACAGGCTGCCACTAGCGTTTGTAATTTAGTGCCTGCCCATATAAGGCCGTCCATCAGCGGCAATCCAATACAAACACTGCCGGTAAATGTTCACGGGTGAAGGACTGTGCTTATGCAGAGGAAGATGAGATGGTCAGGGTGGTGTTTGGCACAAACTCATTGAAACTGCGAGAGAAACTTTTAAGTGCGGGTCTTAGCTGACATTACGAGATGGCACCAGTACAGCTGGGAACCTTCGATGCAAGAACACCAAGCGGCTTCGTGAACTGGCGCAATGCAGACAAAAGCAACAGTTCCAAAGAGTACTGAACAAAACCGAATTACACAATTGAGAAGGCAGCAAAAAATATGAAGCGTCTTATACATACAATCATATTCATAAGTGCAGCTACTGCGGAAACAAAGCACACGGTGGAAAAAGTGAATGTCCTGCTAAAGGAAGACAGTGTAAAAAAACCCGTGCATGCAGTTTGTCACATCACAGATAAAAGGAAGGCGAGCTGTTTATTGATGCAGTAAGGAACTAATCGATGAATGAAACCTCTTATCTTTACAACGATTGACAAACACGGAATGTAACTTGAACACATCTACAAATACGAGCCTGATTGAAAGAAATAATGATAATCAAATCCTTGATGACAGCAACATTCAATAACACTCACAAAACAATTACTGTATATTGACAATCATGTTACGTTATTTTTAAAATGTTCCCTTTTCTTTTTATAACTTCTACTTCTCCACTGCGGTACAGGGTATATATATAAATGTATATATATACCCGATCTACAATACATACTTTAGCATAGACAAGCCACACGCTGTGGCGCAATTGTAGAGTCTTAGCCTCTAACGCCGACATTAGAGGTTCGATTCCGAGAGGGTGTACTGACTATGTACGCGCTACCGATTCATTTACCTTCAGCATCTCCTTGGTTTGGGACGTATGAAAAATATTAGGTTAACAGAATCATGTTACGTTATTTTTAAATTTTCCCTTTCTTAGCACAAGCACAGCTGAGAAGCTTCGATGCATGTACTCCATAAGCGTTAAAAAGCGCATTTAATCACACTTTCAATTCCAAGCAAGCGGGAACTTTTGTCAATGCATGATTTCCTGGTACATCCATTACACTGATGCACACATCACAGCTACAAAAATGTTAGAGTCGGAATAAAGCGCGTTCCTCGACTGATCATTTCGACTTCCAGTGAAGCCTTGATAAAAGCATGGTTTTGTGCACACTGAAAAGCAAGCAAAATTAGATGCATTACAGAAAGCGGACTTTGTGGCTCTTACTAGGGATCATTGGACTTCGTGACCGTTAGTAATTCTAAATACATCTAATTACAAAATGTTTAATGATCACACTGTTTTAGCCTAATGTACAAAATAATTTTGGCTAATGTTACTCAGAGTTTAAAGAGTAAGCTGGTCAAATTACCTTTTATGTTTCTGACTTATTTTTTTAAGAAGAAAAACTGCACTTTATGGTGAAATTTTGGTTATTATTATTTAAAGACAATACTATTCTGCAAATGTACTTAAACTACCACTTTATTTTTAAGTCTGCCCAATTTTAACCAGGGATGATATTTTTGTTTCTGTTTTGAATTCAAATGCAGTTTAAATGCTTTTTTTCAGAAATTAAAACGGCTTCAGTTTACAATATTCATGTCCATGTCTATTATTTGATTCTGTAAGCCCACTAAAACCGTTTTAAAAAAAAAAAAAAACATTTGCGATTTGGGGCAAATTTACGTGTGCGATTATATATATGTGTGTGTATATATACAGTATGTGTATATATATGTATATGTATATATATGTATGTGTGTATATGTGTATATATATATATATAACTGTATATATATGTGTATAGATGTGTATATATATATATATTTATATATATATATATGTTTATATTTATATATGTTTATATATGTGTCTGTGTGTGTGTATATATATATATATATATATATATATATATATATATGCCAGCAACACTCATATCAATGACAAAACAATTACATTAACAATCATCTTACGTTATTTTTAAAATGTTTGCTTCTTTTTCATAACTTCTTTAACACACTACTTCTCCGCTGCGAAGCTCGGGTATTCTGCTCATATCATTATAAAATGCAACAGTCAACACATTTATTATACACAAACCTTGAGCCCCTTTAATGTCCCTTGTAAAACTTGATTTCTTGGCTCCTTTTGTTATGGCGTTCAGATGTAAGCTAAGGGAAAACGTGATAAGGCAGACTCATGTGTGGAATGCTCAGACCTTGAGTCCTTTGCACAAACATTTTTCTGGTTGCTAGAACAAAGCATGCTGTTACTTGGTTTCGTAAAGCTTACTTCTCAGACATGAATTAGTATAAGGGAACGAAGAGAACATTCGTCTTTCACAGACCCAGAGGCGGATCCTATGTTGACTGCACTGTTCACAAGGGCAGTGATAGGTGCATTACCCAAGCCAGTCAAAGACAGGCTGGAGGACACATTGGGCTTACAGACTAACTCCTACAAAGAATTCTGTGATCATGTGGCCCATGCTGTGGATAAGTATCATAGAGACAAGAAAATGCTGAGAGACCAGGAACATGACATCCAAAGGAAAATGACTCGGCGAAATTGTCAGGTGAATCTGGAGCAATAATGTCTTAATCAGCCTGCACAGGAAAATCAGAACCGACCGGTAAATCCCCAGCAAAATTTGAACCATCAGCAGCAGCCTGCTCTGGGTCCTGCAAATTCATGGCAGGGTTTTAATCAAGAGGAAATCAAGTCTCAAAAGACTAAATTGTACTACTGCCAGCCTGAAGTTGAGGACCTGAGAAGAATCATTTCAAAAAATAGCAAGGCAATCACAACATCACAGTTAGGAGGGATTAACAAAACTCCTAAGGCAATGGTTTTGGGGAAAATTATTACTTTTTTTGGAATGACTGTATTTATTTTCAATCAGATTCCATATTATGCCTTTGAAGACAGCTTTGAGGAATATGATAAAGCTGCTGGACTTGAGAATCGGTTGGATTGGACAATAGATGCTAATGAAGCCTGTGATTTCATCAAATCGGAAATGCAGTCTGCACCATCATTAGTCTTACTGAATTATGACATGTCCTTTTTACTGTTTGTGGGGAACTCATATTCAGGAATTGCTAGTGCTAAGGTGATGCATGAAACGTATAGTTGTAGGAAATGTCAGCCAATTGCATATTATAGTGTTAAACTGGACACTGTGGCTCAGGGGTGTCTGCCATGTTTTCAGGGACTGACGGCAGTCCACTATACTTATGACTGTTACAATTACAATGGGCTACCCTGTGGTCATCTATACACACTACAAGATTGCTGAACTTGTGACTCAGGGTAGGTTTGTTTTGAAACCAGCTATATTGACATTTGGGGCCTCATGCATAACGCCGTGCGTAGAACTCACACTTAAAACATAGCATACGGACAAAAGCAGAAACGTGCATACACACAAAAAAATCCAGATACATAAATCTGTGTATACACCAGTCCTGGTCAACTTGAAAAGTATCACTTGTGCACACTCATCCCACCCCATCTCCTCCCAGAAGTACGCCTCTTTGAATATGAAAATCAATATAAATAGCCCTTAAGTTCAGTGTTCTGTGAGAAGACAATTGCAAAAACACAGGGGAAAACAGATGAATTTCAGCGAATACCAAGTGGAGGCAAAGAAAAAGGTACGATTTGTTGGTTTAAACAGTGGTATAAATGACAAAAGGAAGTTGATTGAGTGACGTAGAGTGTTGCAGAAACTTGTAAGATCAAGTTCACAAAGTCGCACAGTGCCCGAAATAAAAAAGAAGTTGTCAGATATTAAAGTCGCTGTGGTCGTAGCCCACCATCTGAGAGTCATATAGAAACTTATTAGGGTACAGAGAAAACAAAAAATAAATAGGGACACAGTGAGGAAAACAAAGTTTGAAATGTTAACTTTAATCTCAAAATTTCAACTTTTAATCACATAGTTTATTTTGTCATTGTTTTGTCTTGGCAGAGTAATATTTTACCCTACTTTCCCCTATTGTATTATTAATATGTAGCCTTTGTCAGAATCCCTCAAATCTCACAGACTTACCACTGTTTATAAGGTATTATAGTATATAACTTCTCCCCACCTTCCCTTCTACATCTTTAACCTCAGACAATTAGGTGTAGTAAAAGACAAGCAGGAGTTAAGCTACAATTTAAACAATGTATTTTTGATAATATTCATAAATTAAAATATGCAAAGTACATTTGAGTATTGGCAACCATACAACCTGATGAATGGTGATTTGTAGTTTCAGGCGGCACACAGACTTGTTAGTTACTTAAAAATATCTCTGGTTGAGGCAACATTTGTGGTTAGCTTTCTTCAGAACAGGCCGTATGCTTGTCTTAATATGGCTGCCGAGCTGTGCTCTTCATTGTGTTGTCCTTTTCAGTTCATGCATCAGTTTGGTAAAAGAGAGAGTGAGGTTAAGCAAGCAAATTTATAGGTTCTCTGCCCAACCCCTAGAGCCGATAGGGCATCATGGTATTTAAAAGCTTCTGATACAAGCCAGTTGCAAACAGCCATACTTCAGACCAATGGGGGATAGAACATCTTTAGACCTGCCACACCCCAAAACCATTTGTTAAGTTAAAGTTTGCCAGTTAGGCAGCCTGACTTTCCTATAGGGGTTGACTGACAGACTTCAGAGAAACATTAGCCAAACTTGTTTAAGGCACATTCACCCACCGCCATAACCAACTCTGTCGTAAATTTCAATGAGACCCATTCTTAAAAGACATGAATGCTTCTCACTAATGTAACACTAATATTACATTGCGTTGCCTAGATTACAAATAAAGATGCACAAAATATTTATCAACTTCTATGCAATATTTCACATCACAACAGTCGTTAAAGTAGAACGTCATAAACTTCATCTTAAAATCATTTAACTTACTAGTTTCTCAAATACCATCATAACTAAAGAAGCATGTTAAATGCATCATATTCTATGTGTTCTTCTATGTGTGTGAATCACTACATGCTTCTTAAACTGGCTTTCTTTTCCTCCGACAGGACACAGAATCAATTACATTAGTGATATTACAGCTCTCTGTAAAATTGAAATATTAAGATGTATACTTGATATCATTTTTTCTCCGAGTAACTGATCACCACACAATTAGCTCTATAATACATGTTAAGCCATCTGTAAACTTAGAACGCAGATTCTTCAAAACTTTTAAGAAACAGTGAAATATATTCGTGGTACATGTTTAATTATTCTATTCATCTATCCATCCTGGATTGAGCCAATCCCAGCAAGCATACAGCGCGATGCAGGAACAATCTTCTGAACGGGGCTCCAGCTCGTTGTTAGCTCTGCGACACCGATTCCTCACATGTTAAATTATTAACAATATAGATTATTTAAATGATGTTAAAATTTTATCTCTATAATATAACAAATGTACTTTGCTGCATTTAATATTAAAAATAATATCAAGAGCTCCAAAAAGATAGCGCTTGGAAATCTAAATTGACTTAGAAGCCAGTCATTATCATATGTAAATATGTGCTTTATAAAGTGGCTCAGGCTGTGCAATATTATAACTGTATCACAAGTTTACAATGAGCTAATTGTACTTATAAGTGCAAACAGTCCTACCAGGACCACTTAATGGACTGATTAATTGCGTTTATAGTTCATGGGATGAAACTGTTTCAGAACAGTGGGGTCCCTACAGGAAAGGCTCAAAAGCATTTGCTGTATGGGAGATGTTCAAATAGACTGTGCACATGGCTGAGGCAGCCTGTGCTTAATGCTGTATACAGATACATTGGAACCTCGGTTCACGACCATAATTCATTCCAAAACTCTGGTCGTAAACCGATTTGGTTATGACCCGAAGCAATTTCCCCCATAGGATTGTATGTAAATACAATTAATCCGTTCCAGACCGTGCAAACTGTATGTAAATATATATATTTTTTTGTTTTTAAGCACAACTATAGTTAACTATATCATAGAATGCACAGGGTAATAGTAAACTAAATGTAAAAACATTGAATAACACTGAGAAAACCTTGACCAACAGAGAAAACTAACACTGCCAGAGTTCGCGCTATAGTGCTAAGAACCGCTCGCTAAAAAACACTTTTTTTAATGAGTGTTAAGCACAGGGAAAAAAATGAACATTTGAAAAATCCATAATTTAATAAACCATAAGAAAAGTAACATTGCAACAATGCACGCTAAGAACTGATTGCTGTAAACAGAAATGAAAACAAAAACAAGCCCAGTGAATTCTTTAACTGCCTTCTCTACCTTATGCGTCCAGCTCTCTCTCTCGTGTGTGTGTGTGTCTCTCTCTCTCACGTGCCTGTGTGTGTGGGTCTCTCTCTCTCGCGCCTGTGTGTGTGTGGGTCTGTCTCTCTAGCGCATGTGTGTGTGTGTCTCTGTCTCGCACGCCTGTGTGTGTGTGTCGCTCTCTCTTGCGTGCCTGTGTGTGTGTGTGTGTGTCTCTGTGTCTGTCTCTCTGTCTCTCGCACGCCTGTGTGTGTGTGTCTGTCTCTCTCTCACATGCCTGTGTGTGTGTGTGTGTCTGTCTCTCTCTCTCGCGCACCTGTGTGTGTGTGTGTGTGTGTGTGTGTGTGTGTGTTGCGCTCTCTCTCGCTCGCTCACTCGCTTGCTACACAGGAAATGCACAGGGAGAAACTGAACACATACAAACTGAAAGGGAAACTGGCTTGTTCGTATACCGAGTGTGTGGTCATGAGCAGAGGCAAAAGTTTGGCGAACATTTTGGTTGTGAACCGAGGTTCCACTGTAATTCTCTTTCCGATCAGCTGCTGTAGAGCTGTGATTCCACACTCAGATACAATGGGCTAAATACTCTGAGTGGTGCAGTGAGAGTAACAACACTAAAGCAGCTAAGGTATTTGGAATTTTTTGGTCATTCCGTGGACCATTATATTGTTACAGATTAATTACAATCAGATGCCTTAAACTAGTAAAAGATGTGTGGTAATTTCAGTGTATATGATAATGCTGGGTCAGGGATGTGGATCTAAAAAAGAAAGGGACGCCACATTGGAACAATAGCACTGCTTTGACACTGGGTGTCACCAGTTTGCAAAACCATTCAGAGAACTTGTGTACTCCAGGGATTGAGCTGGCATGAAAATGTGCGTGGCTTTACACCAAGTTAAGTTTTTATACATCACTATATGAGCTTTGGAAAAAGGCGTACAAAACATTATTGTGAGTATGTACCGTTTATACATGAGGCCCCTGGTCTTTTGTTGTTGACCTATCCTGAAGTGACAATTAAAAGGTGTGACATGCTTAACATCACTTTTGTAGTTTGTAGCAGTAGAAGAGGAGCCACATGAGTCTATAGCAGAATCATTGGTCTTCATCTAGTTGTACTGGGATCAGGAGTTGCTGCCTCTTCAAGATGCTGATCCCACTTATTTTTTGATGGATCATGCTACAGGGATAATGTAGGGAACCATGCAGGCTTTGGAGTTGTTGAATATAAAAATGTCCATTTTGAAGTGATTGTTTCACAAAGGTGTAAACAGCCTTGCTTTGCAAAACTAGCCAAAACTCAAAGCACTCACTGAGGTGAGTTGTCTAGGGAAAAATAATATTGTAAACATCTTCACAGACTCCCCCTATGCTCATGGAGTCTGTCACTTGTTTAGAGCAGCATTATAAACAAATTATGGAGCTAATTACAGCCATGATGCTACCAGAAAGACTGGCCATTGTTAAATGTCAGGCCCATAAGAAGGGCAATGATTGGATGACTTCACCAGAGGTTAAGTGATTAAGACAATCGAAAATCAAGGATATTGGTCTCCTTATTTGCAGGCTACAGTAAATAAATGTCTGTCTGAATGTGAAATCTGTGCAAACAATAATATACAGAAAGGTATTACTACCCAGTTGGGGCATATACCTATGCCGGAGGGTCCATTCAAACACATAGTGCTAGATTAAGTGGACAGATTCATATCAGTTTCGAGCCAAAAGGTACGTGTTGCTGGTGATTGATAGATTTAGCAGATGGTTGGAGGCTGCTCCATCCCTAGATAAAGGAACGAGCATTGTTGTGACATTTCTGAATGCAGAAGGTATACCAAGGTTCAGTATCCTCACAGAAATAAGCTCAGACAATGGGGCAGCATTTATCCAAAAAGCATTTAAATAGGTGATACAGGTATTAGATATCAAGCAAAGAGTTGTTTGTGCGAATCATTCATAATCACAAAAAATGGTGGAAAGACTAAATGAGACATTGAAACAAAATTAAATAAAATCTGTGCTACAGCAAAAATGAATTGGATAGAAGTTCTGCAGCTTGCTTTAATGAGCTATCACATGCAAATTAACCGAATGATGCATTTAACACTGCATGAGATGTTTACTGGTCTGCCAATGACTTCGCATGTTTAGAAGGAGCCCCATAAAGGTCGATTAGAGCAGTTGCAATTAGAACTAAGAAAATATGTAACAACTAACTGCTATCCATAAAGTTGTATATTTAAAGAAAAAGGGCAGCTAACCAGAGACAGCTGAGGATATCACTGCTAGCCTGTACGCTAGGACTGTCAGTGCTGTGGAGCGTGGAGGCAGAACCGCTGGGTTTTTCCCAGTTGATTCTGGAATTCGTCAGTGGTGTGTTCCTGCTCCTATTCTGTTTAATGGTTGCATGGATTGGGTGTTGGACAGGGTCGTGGAGTCCAGTGGCTGTGGGGCATCTGTTGGTGAAGAAAGATTCACAGATCTTGACTTTGCCGATGATGATGTGATCTTCATGGAGTCAATGGAGTCTCTGATCGGGGCTTTCAAGAGACTGAGTGAGGAGTCTGAGTGTCTGGGCTTGTGAGTATCCTGGATATAAACCAAGGCCTTTAATGACCTCTTAGCCACTGCCATCAGCAGTGTGTCTATTTGTAGAGAGAATTTCGACCTTTACAGAGGTTTACTTACCTCAGCAGCGACATTAATATCTCTGGTGACTCCTACTGTCAAGTAAATAGATGGATTGGACGAGCTTGGCAGGTCAAGAGGTTACTGGAAAGGGGTGTGTTGCTCTCCCGATATCTCTGCAAAAGGACGAAGGTTCAAGTCTTTAGAGTCCTCGGTCTTCCTATTTTGCTATATGATTGTGAGACATGGACTCTATCCAGTTATCTGAGATGAAGACTGGACTCCTTCGGTACAGTGTCTCTTTGGAGAATCCTTGGGTACCGCTGGTTTGTCTTTGTGTCGAACGACTGGTTGCTCATGGAGTCGGAGTGAGGCACACTACCTGTATTATGAGGGAGTGTCAGTTATGGCACTATGGCCATATGGTGCAGTTCCCCAAGTGTGATCCGTCTCACAGGATCCTCATTGTTGAGGACACGAGCAGCTGGACTAGACCAAGGGGATGCCCACATAACACTTGCCTGTAGCTGATAGAAGGTCATTTCCAGGAGATAGGACTGAACTGCATGTCTGCCTGGGAGGTTGCCAACCAGGATCTTGAGCTGGATCATTGTGTAATGGGTGCAGCACTGTGCTTTACCAGTGCATTCTCTTCACCTTTCTGACCTGATCATATTCATCTTGTTAAAACTTGTCCAAATTGTATCCAGGGCAAGATCCATCCTGTGTATCAATCTAGCTCCAGCCTCACTGGGCCTCATGTTTTGGGAGTTCACCAAATTAACATAATTTTAGTCAAAAACAAAAATCTTTGAGTGATAAGCAGACAGCCTTGGTGTCACAATCGCACCTAACTCATTCATCACTGTGTTTGGTGTAATCCCAGATGGGCTTAAAGTGAAAAAGAACAATTGATTGTAATAGTTTCTACCACACTACTAGCACGTAGACTTATCTTGCTTAACTGGAAGAATTGCAACTGTTCTATACTATTTGAAATTGGAAAAAATCAAATACCCCTTTAAAGGATCAGTTAGAAACCTTTTTAAAATATGATAAGATTTGATTAATGCGCATTTATACCTGGGGAAAGGACATTTTTCCTTTTATTCTAAGTATTTTTGCCCATGCTCTTGCCACTCCTCTTTTTCTCTTGATGGGGGCTGATTTCTTTTTTGTTAGGTTTTGTCTCTTTCTCTTCCTGCTTTCTTTCTTTAACTTTTGATTTTTTTTCTTTTCTTCTAGTTTCACTACGAAGTTGTCTGTTGTATAAGTTCAACTTTATTGTATGTAATTTTATTTACTTTAAATGAAATGATAAAAAAAGAAAACCATTGGTGAATTTGCAAATTCGTCTATCTTGAAACGGAGGAATGTTCTGTTGCCTTCAACTAGGAATTAGTTTACATTTTCAATTTTACTTTGGGAATGGTTGCTTGAACTTGTATTTTACTCTTTTACGCATGCTACAACCACTCAGATGCCCAATGCAAGTGAGTCAAACACTCTTGCTGTAAGGTAAGTTAACTAATAGAATACGAAAAAGTCTCTCTCTGGCATGCATCCTCGATCTTTCAGTCCCAAATATACACAAAGAATCCTGACAAGCTCCTGATTTTCTTGCCCATGATGTACCATTCATATTCTCATTGTACAATAAATCAGTTCCTTTCCAAGTTCTTACTTGTACATAATATTAAGGAATTACTCTGTTTTAGCTAATGTTAATTGCTACGTAGAGAACTTTTTTCAGTTCCTTTTCTCCTTTCCCTGGGTAATATTAATAATGATTTTATACTAGTATTGGTTACTTTGTAAAAATAGATATTTTTCAATTGCTAATTATTAGATACTACTCTATTGGATATACTTTTCAAATTGTTATATTTAAGAATTAGTCAGAGACACTCCACTACTAACATACATCAATTGATGCCATTTTCACATCACTTTAATTGGAGTCTGCTGTGTATGAAAGTTATTGAGCCACCACAAGCCTTTATTTTTGTTATTAACTCCTTTGTAAAGTGCTGATGAAAAGCATTTATTTAATGTAGTCTACTAACACATGTAATTGCATTCTGTTAGAGCTATTACTTTAAATGCCACTCTTTGTTTCAAAACTATTTTTAAAACAAAAATGTAGTGGATAAAATAAATAAAAAACGTGAAATGCTCAAACTTTAATATCCATTATCTTAATTGCCAGATGCACCTGAATGTTACACTGTGCATATATTTCCTAACCTGTTGATTGTATCCCTTGTAACAAGAAGAGACTCAAGGCTGGGCAAGGTTTGGGGCAGCCACCCGTTTAATGCGGTTTCCTGGCTGCAAAAGCAAATGATTCATGTAGACAAGTTTACACGACAGAGTCCAAGACAGAACTGCCTCCCAGAGCAAAGGCGGGAGGCTTTATAGGACATTGGGTGGAAGTGACGTCGTCCTCGGGGCCGGGACCGGAAGTGATGTCGTCCTTGGGCCCGGGACTGGAAGTGATGTCGTCCTCGGGGCCAGGACCGGAAATGATGTGTCCCGCTTCGAGGTGGTGGCTCCTGGTGGGATTTCTCGGGAAAGACCTGTAGGGAACTTAGAAAGAGTGTCAGCGTACCCCACCCCCCATGGGCAGATGTATAATCAGTCCTCTCTAAGCCCTTCAGCTGCCTCCTATGCACACGTGTGTGACACCCTGTTGAACTTGCATAAGTCTATGAATGTCTCTGTAGCCATCAACACTAGACTCAACATTAGGCTACAACCATTTTACACATTAAAATACACTATAACATACTGTGGAATACTCGGAGCATTAGGAAATGCATTTGCACAATCACACAGATTTAAACTAGGTAAATATAAGTTTATGGTCCCTGGATGTTTATATTCTCTGGAATCTCTGTAGAGTGGAGCTTTATTTTTCCTCTTTTTTATTGATATCTGGATGGTATTAGCTTATTATATTTATTCTGTTTCATGTGTGAGGAAGGTGTTCACTTACTGCTGGAATACTATGATAACTGTGTAATAGTTCTGTGGTGGGCTGGCGCTCTGCCCAGGGTTTGTTTCCTGCCTTGCCCCCTCTGTTGGCTGGGATTGGCTCCAGCTGACCCCCATGACACTGTAGTCAGGATATAGTGGGTTGGATAATGGATGGATATATATATTATAGATAGATAGATAGAGATATAGATATATATCTATATATATATATAGATAGATAGATAGATAGATAGAGATATAGATATTTATATATATATATATATATATTGTCACACACGCGCATGGGAGGCAGCTAAAGGGCTTGAGTGAAGGCAGTTCGGAGGCATGCCGGGGTGTGGCAGAGTGCACTGACTCTTTTTCTCCCTTGCCTGTAGACCATCCCTGGGGATTTCACCTGGCTCTCCTGACATCACTTCCGGGACTGAGCCAATGGAAGTCGGCCACACCAGCTCCAGTCCCTCTGATGTCACCTCCGACTCTGAACCAATGGTGGAAGACCACGTGCCAGATCCATATGACCTCACTTCCTGTCTCCCCCTTTAAAACCTGCCCCTTTTCCTTTGTTTCCTCAGTCTTGTACTGGACTCGGTTGAATGTACTTCAGTGCTGTTTGTTTTGATAAAACGACCTTTTGCAGCCAGGATACCACATTATACGGGTGGCTGCCCCAACTCTTTATCTGTCCATGTCTCGTTCTTGTGACAATATATAGATAGATAGATAGATAGATAGATAGATAGAGATATAGATATATATCTATATATATATATAGATAGATAGATATATAAAGATATATATCTATAGATATAGGTTCTTCGTCGCTGTGAAGCGCGGGATTTTGATATATACAGTATATATATATGTAGATATATATGTATGTATGTAGATATGTATATATATGTGTCTGTGTGTATATATATATGTGTGTGTATATTTATCTGTATGTATTGTCAGGGATGCCAGGGGCAACGACCCGGCCGGGACGACGTGAGGGACCGGATGTGGGTCTGCGCCCACCCTGGATCACGTGGGGGCCGCCTTCCTGGTTGCTTTGGGAGCCACGGGTTAAGGGCATGGAAGCCCCACCCTGTAGAGGCCCGTGGTCACCGCCAGGAGGCGCCCCAATGCCTTGGGGACTTGTGACCTCAGCACTTCCGCCACACCAGGAAGTGCTGGGGGGAAGATATAAGAGGACACCCGGAGAGCTGCCGGGAGAACAGCTGGCACTTCCACCACGCTGGGGCGTGGCCAAGAGGGGAATGCCAGGAACCACCTCATCCGGGAGGACATAAAAGGGGCCGTTTCCCTTCATTCAGGGCTGGAGTCGGGTGGAAGCAGGACAAGGCAGAAGAGATTGTGGAGGCGGCCCGAAGAAAGGCATTGTGTGGTCAGGACTGTGAATGTTGGGGTTTGTGCACTTTGGACTGGGTCTTAGTGACCATTTATTTATATATATAATTCACTAAGGCAAGACAACCATGGAAAGCACGCTGGAAGGGGCGTGGATTCACTAAGCCGCCGACAAGTGAGACACCTATGGCGCACGCAGGAAGGAGCCACGCCCACCAACTCCAAGACTATTGGATACGACGACAACTCACAGAGCCACGCCCACAAACTCTGACGCGACGACACAGAAAAACCAGCGTCATTTATATTCGTCTGTCGTAGAGGTCACATGCAGCTCCGACCCACGTTGAGTGTTAATAGAGGCATGTTTCTCGCAGAGGTGAATCGCCATATGCGGCATGTAAAACTGTTTGCGAGGGGTATCCCATGGGATCCTTAAAACGTTCCTTTACAACTGAGGTTAAAACACAATGAAGTGAGCAGTCTTTAAAAAACGAGTTTTCGGTTACGATGCACGACCACGTGCACTATAGCAAACTGTTTTACATGCTACATACAGCAATTTGCATCCGCGACAAACATGCGTCTTCTTAGATACTCCTGCACTTTGTACACACCCCCCTCCCACCGTGGTCGGGTGTCTTGGTGGATTATATATAGAAAGGCAGCCAAAACCGCACAGAGCAATGAAAAGTCTACGTGAGTCACAGGTGCATCTGGACTGTACAAAGACGACAACGACTCGAGTGACGAGTTGGAGTGGATGTCCTTCTCCTCTCCTCCCGTTCCACCCTGAGCGCCGCACGGACGATTGTGTGTTGGTTCTTTCCGTGCATTGGTTAAAACCCAATGAAGGAAGCAGTCTTTAAAAACCAATAAGCCCTGTGCCTCTGTTTCATTACCATCTCACCTGCTTCACCAATGCAGGCCCCAACAAGCGATCCGGCGTCATTCCCATGACCCGTCGGGCAGCCAACCGGGTAACCAAAGTCTTTGGGTTCAGGGGGGAGTATGGTTACAAAGCTGAAACTTAAAGGAATTGACGGAAGGGCACCACCAGGTGTGGAGCCTTTCGCTTCATTTGACTCAACACAGGAAACCTCACCCGGCCCGGACATGGACAGGATTGACAGATTGATAGCTCTTTCTCGATTCTGTGGGTGGTGGTGCATGGCAGTTCTTAGTTGGTGGAGCGATTTGGCTGGTTATTTCCGAAAGCGAGCGAGACTCCCTCCTGCTAAATAGTTACACGACCCAACAGCGGTCGGCGTCCAAATTCTTAGAGGGACAAGTGGCTTTCAGCCACGTGAGTTTGAGCATTAACAGGTCTGTGATGCACTTGTATGTCCGGTACTGCACGCGCGCTACACTGAATGGATCTACCCGGCGCAGGGAGGTGTGGGTAAGCCGTTGAACCCCATTCATGATGGAGACTGTGGCTTCCAATTGTTCCCCATGAACGAGAAATTCCCAGTACGTGCGGGTCATACGCTCGCACTGATTACGTCCCTGCCCTTTGTAAAGCCCCCCATGGTCGGGGGACTTGGTGGATTATATATTAAAAAAAAGCAGCCGGAACTGCAAAGAACAATGAAAAATCAACGTGGAAACCGACTGAGGCGGTGTTTGGAAAATTAACAGTCAACATGACTCACAGGTGCGTGTGGACTGTACCCAGACGAAAGCGACTCAGGTAGGGAGTTGGGGGCGGGCACATAAGCGGGCAGTGCATACTGAAAGGAGAAAGCGCGACGGCGCTCCTCCGATTTTCAGTTACTGACAATTGTATGTTGGTTCGTAGCGTGCATTGTTGCAATGTTACTTTTCATGGTGGTTTATTAAATTACGGATTTTTCAAATGTTTATTTTTCCTCTGTGCTTAAAATCATTTAAAAAGCGGCCTGATTATGCGGCGTATGCTACACCGCGTGTTGGCTAGTTGTAAATATTGTACATAATAAAACGTGTGGTGGTGATGAACAACATGTCCGCCTGTCTGTGTCCGGGTCGGCTCCACAGTATGTATATATGTATATGTGTGTGTGTGTGTATGTATGTACAGTACAGGCCAAAAGTTTGGACACACCTCCTCATTCAATGTGTTTTCTTTATTTTCATGACCATTTACATTGGTAGATTCTCACTGAAGGCATCAAAACTATGAATGAACACATGTGGAGTTATGTACTTAACAAAAAAAGGTGAAATAACTGAAAACATGTTTTATATTCTAGTTTCTTCAAAATAGCCACCCTTTGCTCTGATTACTGCTTTTGCACACTCTTGGCATTCTCTCGATGAGCTTCAACAGGTAGTCACCTGAAATGGTTTTCACTTCACAGGTGTGCCTTATCAGGGTTATTTAGTGGAATTTCTTGCTTTATCAATGGGGTTGGGACCAGCAGTTGAGTTGTGCAGAAGTCAGGTTAGTTGGACGATCATTTATTTTTCAACAGGACAATGACCCCAAACACACCTCCAGGCTGTGTAAGGGCTATTTGACCAAGAAGGAGAGTGATGGAGTGCTGTAAATGGTCATGAAAATAAAGAAACCACATTGAATGAGGAGGTGTGTCCAAACTTTTGGCCTGTACTGTATATGTATGTGTATATATATGTTGATATGTGTATATATGTGTATATATATATATGTAGATGTGTATATGTATATATATATATATATATATATATATATATAGATATGTGTATGTGTACAATGTGTATATGTTGATGTTTATATGTATATATGTTTATATATGTGTGTGTGTGTGTGTGTGTGTGTGTGTATATATATATAATATATATATATATATTATATATATATATACTGTATATATATATATATACTGTATATATATGACAGCAACACTCATAACAGTGACAAAACAATTACATTGACAATCGTGTTACATTATTTTTAAAATGTTTCCTTTTCTTTTTTCATAACTTTTTTAACACACTACTTCCCTGCTGCGAAGCGCAGGTATTTTGCTAGTCACCAATAAAACAGCAGCTCTCCAGCTAACGTGCTTACCATGAAGTATCTGTGATAAAAAAAAAAAAAGTTTAGAAATGAGAGGGGGATTGGATGGACCATTTAGTTTAAATCTATTCT
The DNA here is from genome assembly GCF_016835505.1 of Polypterus senegalus. NCBI lineage: Eukaryota > Metazoa > Chordata > Cladistia > Polypteriformes > Polypteridae > Polypterus > Polypterus senegalus. The sequence continues at coordinate 105,963,070 of NC_053166.1, forward strand.
GGTCCACAAAACACATGGATCATGTTCTCACAGAAGGAAATTCTACAGTGCAATTAAAATTGCTCTTGGATTAATGCAAGCATTAACAAGCTGAATAGATCAATAGCAAGTTTAATTATCAGCATGGACTGCTTTCTACGTAGGAAACTAGTTGGAATAAAAACCTGCAACTACTGCGGCCCTCCAGGACTGTGATTGAGGAGCCCTGATGTGGAGCACCGTAACATCTCTCAAAGCTACATTACTTAAAATAAATTAATCGTGGACTAACCTAGGCCAGAAAAACACGTTTCTCAGTCCCATCTTGGCATCATAGACGACTTGTGTATTGAAGGAGTGATGGGCCAAACAGGCCATAAATCATATATTTTTGTATGAAAACTGTTTACACTTGAACACTGTTGGTTTATGAATATTTACTATCGGTTTGCATGTACAATGGTACCATTCATGTGAACTATATTTGTTGGTGTCCAGAGGTGTGACCAGAACATCATGTGTGGGTGGGCATTTGGCTTGTCTGGGGACGCAAAAAATATCCATCCATCCATCCATCCATCCCCATTTTTGTAGGGGGTCAAATTATAATAATAACATAGTTTTATATAACATGTAAAAGCAGAAATTGTGGCATAAATCATAACCGATTGTTCAATAAAATTAACAGAGGCAATAGAACTTGTATTATTATCTTTTGTGAACAAATACAGAACTACATCTACAAGGTAAATATCAATAAAGTCAAATGTATACAACATATGAGAGAAAGAAAAGAAACGTGGCTCATTGTAGTCATTAGGGAGGCTATCGGATATCAGTTTCCAGTGTTTAACCTGGATATTATCTACAGGACCAGTCTGCGGTTACTCTTGGCAAATTCTGAAATAAATTCAATCATGTCTAGATTTTCTGTGATGTTTTTCTCATGTGCCAGAATGACTAAATTTCTCTTCCTTGAATGCAGCATTGTTTGGAAGAGTGGAGTGAGAATGCAGTTCAAAGTAGTGAAAGAACTTTTGCATGCAGCTGAAGACAAACCAATGATAGATAGATAGATAGATAGATAGATAGATAGATAGATCTTTATTAATCCCAAGGGGAAATTCACATAATCCAGCAGCAGTATACTGATACAAAGAAACAATATTAAATTAAATAGTAATAAAAATGAAAAAATTAAAATAAAATTAATGTTAGCATTAATTCCCCCGGGTGGAATTGAAGAGTCACATAGTGTGGGGGAGGAACGATCTCCTCATTCTGTCAGTGGAGCAGGACAGTGACAAAAGTCTGTCACTGAAGCTACTCCTCTGTCTGGAGATGACACTGTTAAGTGGATGCAGTGGATTCTTCATGATTGACAGGAATTTGCTTAATGCCCATTGCTCTGCCACAGATGTTAAACTGTCCAACTTTAATCCTACAATAGAGCCTGCCTTCTTAACAAGTTTGTCCAGGCGTGAGACGTCTTTCATCTTTATGCTGCCACCCCAGGACACCACCGCGTAGAAGAGGGCACTCGCCACAACCGTCTGGTAGAACATCTGCAGCATCTTATTGCAGATGTTGAAGGATGCCAACCTTCTCAGAAAGTATAGTCTGCTCTGACCTTTCTTACATAGAGCATCAGTATTGGCAGTCCAGTCCAATTTGTCATCCAGCTGCACTCCCAGATATTTAAAGGTCTGCACCCTCTGCACACAGTCACCTCTGATGATCACAGGGTCCATGAGGGGCCTGGGCCTCCTAAAATCCACCACCAGCTCCTTGGTCTTGCTGGTGTTAAGGTGTAAGTGGTTTGAGTCGCACCATTTAACAAAGTCTTTGATTAACTTTCTGTACTCCTCCTCCTGTCCACTCCTGATGCAGCCCACAATAGCAGTGTCATCAGCGAACTTTTGCACGTGACAGGACTCCGAGTTTTGCTCTGTACCTGCAAGTGCCTGAAGTGGTTTCAGGAGAGCATGATCAAGAAATAATTCTGATTTTGGCAGGAGAAGCGATGTGGCCCTCAGTAATTCAACATTTCTCTGAGAGAATATTGTCTCTATTTCCAAAATAGGTCTATCAAGAATGCTGAATATAACCTTTTTAAAAGTCTGATTAGGAGCAATTTGTTCATCAGAGTCACCATGCCCAAACGTAGACACGACAATACTATCATCAAGCTGTGAATTAACTTTCAGTTTCCTTTTGAGCAAATTGGTAGGCCTACTTTCACACTGAGAGAAATGCTCCTCCCAGAATGAGTCGCATCTCATCTCCTTCAGTGTGCCCAGTGAAGCTGTCACCACATCCCCAGCAGTACACAAATCCACTGCATGTGCCTGTAGAATTGCATTGGCTGGTTTCAGCCCACCAAGCACATGAAGGAGGAATTTTCCTGTATTGAAGATATTCTGCTTTTTTAATTGGGTCAAAAGACCACATGCCTCTATGCAAATGTCAAAAGGGGCAGTGTCAGCCTCTGCTACCTATGAGAGAAGCCCCATTATAGCTTCCTTATTGTTGACAATGGACTTTGTGACATCATAATGACTGGTCCATCATATTTCTAGAAGTCTTGCCAGTGTGGGTGTATTTTATGTGTGTGAAACATAATGTCTGTGACAAAATGTGTTCAATGAATTTGACCAGTCAAAGAACTTCTTAGCCAGAGGTTCTGATTCCATTGCATGTATCACTGGTAAATGGAGGTGGTGGTTGTAGCAGTCTACATATTGAATATACTTACCAACTTTGTTTTGTAACAAAGCCTGGACACCACCCCTTGCCCCAAACATGACAGGAGTACCATCAAAACACTGACACAATAAATTGTCTGGGCTGTAACCTAACTCAGAGAGATGTGACAGAATTTGGTTACAAATATATTCAGCATCAGGCTGATTCAGTTGAATTAAGCCAATCAGGTGTTCTTCAGGAATGGAGTTCTGGACAAATCTAATCACTACAGACAAATTCTCAATGTTACAGCGATCCCTGGTACCATCACTTTTAATGCAAAATCCAGGAGAGTCAGCTTTTTCATATTTGGTCCTGATATCTTTTACCACCATTTTGGCAAGAGTCTCAATTATTTCATTTTGAATTACTTTGGATGTGTATTTTGCGTTGTCTGGGATGTATTTTACAATTTCTGCAAGTTTGGCATCTTTTTTGATTGTGTAATCAAAGAATTTATGGAAAAGTCCCTCCTCCCCACCTTCTTGATTGTGACCACGCAAAGCCAGTTCATTGACTGCAAGGAACTGAACGGCCTCCCCAGTGCTTTTCACATAATATCTATTCTTTTCTATCTGGGTTGGACCCAGTAGTTGAACTATGCTTTCACCAGTCTTTGCCCGGCGCCGATACTCTTGCCATGCAGATATGGCTCTGATGTGCGGGATACTAGACGTGTGTTTGTGGAAGCCGCACCGTCTTTTTCTAGAGCTTTTTTCCAATTAGTGTAGCCATGTTTGGTGAATATGTCCTCTCGGTCCGAATTGGAAACACTAGATTTGCGGCAGGCAAAGCAAAGGCTGGCATCACGGACAACAGGATATTCAAGCCATGGTCGAGACTGATACCAGCTTGCACTAAAACATCGGAGTGTCTTACCGAATGCGCGCTTGGGATAATTAATTAAAATGGGCTGGGATGGGCTATCCATATTTACTTCAGGCAGACCGGACTGTATATTTTGTTGATGGCAGAGGTTTGGAGTACCCGACACGGGCGCAGAGCTGGAGGATTGTGTAGGCTTATCTACTGTACATCTTTTGGAGTTTCAGTTCCCAACGTGGGTGCGTTGTGTTGCGTGTTGCTAGCAGCGGTGCTGGCCTCAACCGTGGAGCCAGCAGCTCGTGGAGGGACAGAGGTTGAAGATGTCTGCTTTTTAATAAGCCACCTATGCATAGCCTTTGGTGTTACCAACCAGAAAATAAAAGAAGAATGGAACGTATATGCAGTTTTAATTAAAGAATGAGGTCAACAGGTTCAAAACGTGGTGCAAAATGTGCGTGAAGTGAACTGTGAAAATCTTTTTTTTTTTTTTTAATTTTATTACAATCCATACAAAGCAATCAAGATTTTACAAAAAGAAAAATTGAGTTAAGAACAGATCGATCCCCACCCCTGAGAGAGAGAGCAAGCCAAATAACGTTAAATTTAAGGCTTGTAAACATACCTAATTTAAAAATTCTCTGTGCTTTATGAACTTATTTTAAAATATTACTGATTAGATCCTGCCATGTTTTGAAAAAGGTCTGTACAGATCCTCTAACTGAGTATTTGATTTTTTCCAATTTCAAATAGTATAACACATCGGTTTCCCACTGACTTAAAAAAGGAGAGTTTGGATTCTTCCAGTTTATCAGAATGAGTCTGCGTGCCAACAGTGTAGTGAATGCAATCACGATTTGTTTGTCTTTCTCCACTTTAAACCCCTCTGGAAGAACCCCAAACACAGCTGTTAATGGGTTAGGAGGGATTGTGAGTCCAAGGCTGTCTGACAGGTAATTAAAAATTTTTGTCCAGAATAATGTTAATTTGGTGCAGGCCCAGAACATGTGACCCAGTGAGGCTGGGGCTTGGTTGCAACGTTCGCAGGTTGGATCATGCCCTGGAAACATTTTGGAGAGTTTTAGTCGAGACAGATGTGCTCGATATATAATTTTGAGTTGTATAATTGTATGCTTTGCGCATATGGAGCTTGAGTGAATTCTCTGCATTGCTAATTTCCACTCCTTTTCTGATATATTAATTGAGAGATCTTTTCCCAGTGTCCTCTTGGATCTTTGAAAGGGAGGGATTGTAAAATGATTTTATATATTGTAGAGATGGAGTCTAACTCCTTGAAATTGAGCAATAATTTTTCCAGCATGGTTGAGGGTGCAAGATGAGGAAAATCTGGAAGGTTCTGTTTAACAAAGTTCCTGATTTGAAGATAGTGAAAGAAATATGTAGCTGGAATGTTAAATTTGGAATGTAATTGTTCATAGGATGCAAAGACGTTGTCTATATAAAGATCTCTAAGCAAGTTAATTCCAAATTTTTTCCAGATATTAAAAATTGTATTTGTTTGAGAAGGTTGAAAGAGATGGTTCTCTTGCAGAGGTGCCACAGATAGAAGCTTCTCCGTCTAAAAATGCTTTCTACATTGGTTCCAGATTCTAAGTGAGTGGAGCACAATTGGGTTATTAGTGTATTGCCGATAATGTGTGTTCATTGGAGCACAGAGCAAGGAATACAAAGAAGTACTGCAGGATTTTACTTCTATTGTGGTCCAAGCCTGTGTATGTTCTTCTATTTGTGTCCAGGTTCTTATCGCCTGTATATTTGCTGCCCAGTAATAAAACTGGAAGTTAGGTAGAGCCATGCCACCTTCTGCCTTTTGTCTTTGTAGGGTCGCTCTTTTGATGCTTAGATGTTTTGAATTCCAAATAAATGAGGTTATTGTTGAATCTAATTGCTTAAAGAACGATTTATTAATGTATATTGGTATGTTTTGAAATAAAAAAAGGAGCTTAGGAAGAATATTCATCTTAACAGTGTTAATTCTTCCAGCTAGTGTGAGATGAAGGGTTGACCATCTATGCAAGTCTTGTTTAATTTTATCCATGCAGACGACGAAATTTTGTTGATAAAGAGCTTTATGTTTACTTGTGATGTTTACCCCGAGGTATTTAAACTGTTCTGCAATGATAAAAGGTAGGGTGTCTAATCTAATATTATATGCTTGAGAATTCACTGGAAAGAGTACACTTTTATTCAGATTAATTCTGAGACCAGAGATCTTTTGAAATTCTGTGAGTGCTGCTAAGACTGCAGGCACAGAATTTTCTGGGTCCGATATATACAGTACCATGTCATCTGCATATAATGAGATTTTCTGTTCCAGTCCTTCTCTGATAATCCCCTTTATCTGATCAGTATTTCGACAATGTATTGCCAGTGGTTCAATGGCAATCGCAAACAGCAGTGGTGACAAGGGCATCCTTGTCTAGTGCCACGTTCTAGTTTAATGTAGTCTGAGCAAATGTTGTTGATGCAAACTGAAGCTTCTGGGTTAGTATACAGTAATTTAATCATGTTGAATGCTTTTTCTGCATCCAATGATAATAATATTTCTGGGGTGTTTGATTTAGTTGGTGAGTATATTACATTAAACAGGCGTCGAAGATTTGAAGATAAGTGTCGGCCCCTAATAAATCCAGTTTGGTCTTGTGATATTACAGAGGGAGCACTTTCTCCATCCTTCTGGCTATGATTTTAGAGAGTATTTTAACGTCATTATTCAGAAGTGAAATTGGTCTGTATGATGCACATTGTAATAAGTCCTTATTTTGTTTTGGAAAGACAGTGATTAGTGCTTGGCGAAAGGTTTGTGGAAGAGATTGGTTATCTCTGGCTTCTGTAAATGTTGCTAATAGGAGGGGAGCTAGCTGAGCGGAGAATTTCTTGTAAAACTCTGCAGGGTAGCCATCAGGGCCTGCTGCTTTTCCACCTTGGAGTGACTTTATAGCATCTAGTAATTCTGATAATGCCAGAGGTTTATCAAGTTCCTCCACACTAAAAGCGTCTATTTGTGGTATCTGTAATGTATCCAGAAATGCATTAGATTGTGTATTGTCTTCTTTAAACTCAGTAGTATATAGGGATTTATAGTAGTCTCTGAAAGTGTGCATTATATTTTTGTGTTCGATGATTTTATCTCCATTAGTGTTAGTATTACGAGATTGCATTGCACTTCTTGCTTGTGAATTTGTTGAGCTAAAAGCTTATTAGCTTTCTCTCCATGTTCATAGTAATGATGTCTGGATTTGTAAATTAGTTGTTCAGTTTCTTTAGTTGTCAAGAGGTTTAATTCTGAATGTAGAGCCTGCCTCCTCCTATGTAGAGTCTCGCTTGGTAGTCTGGCATGTTCTTCATCTATTTTAGTAATTTCGCTTTTTATCTCTGCTACTTTCTTGGCTTCGGATTTATTTCTGTGGGAAAGATATGAGATAATCTGTCCTCTTAAGAAGGCCTTAAGAGTTTCCCAGAGTATTCCTGCAGAGATCTCGGGGATGTATTTGTCTCTAGAAAGAATTTGATTTGTTTGGATATAAATTCATACAATTCTCGTCAGCTAATAGAAGCGGGTTGAGGGCCATCTGCGGGGTGAGTGTATGGGGCTTAGTAATTTTAGCTCCAAGATCATAGGTGCATGGTCAGAAATAACAATAGCATCGTATTTGCAAGATTTAATCTTAGGCAAGAAGTTATTGTCTATAAAGAAGTAATCAATCCTTGAGTAGCAATGATGTACTGGTGAGTAGAAAGAATATGTTCTTGAATTTGGGTTTAAAAACCTCCAGGGATCTGATAAGTTGTGATCAGTTATAAACTTTGTAATTATCTTTGCAGTGTTAGATACTGTTCCCCCTGTGGAGGAAGTCCTATCTAAAAGTGGATTTAAAACACAATTAAAGTCCCCAGCCATTATAACTTTATGAGTGTTCAGATTGGGAATGGATGCAAATAAATTTTGTATAAATTCCTTATCATCAACATTAGGTGCATAAACATTTATCAAAATCATTTTACAGTTAGATAAGTCTCCCATGACCATTACATATCTCCCTTCAGGATCCAATACTACATCTGATGCTACAAATGGTACTGTTCTATGTATGAGAATTCCCACCCTCTAGTTTTCTTTGTAAAACTAGAATGGAACATTTGGCCAGTCCAGTCTTTTGCAGCGGAACTGATCCTTGCTTAGTAAGTGGGTTTCCTGTAAAAATACTATTTTAGCATTTAGACCTGTTAGGTGAGAGTACTTTCTTTCTCTTTAATTCGTGATTCAGGCCTTTAACATTCCAGCTTACGAAGTTAACTGTCCCATCATGGAGACACTGATTCTGAGTTTTTGATGTCATTTTATAGTCTTAACTGGAAGTGAGACATCTTTGGTCTTAATTTCCTATTTCCCCTAGAGTTGTTGCCATGCAGCTTATTATTACGTTGGTATTTATAATTATAAAGATTGTGAGGATAGATTAGGTATAGATCAAGCCTGCTCTCTTTCTCTCCCCTTAACCCCCACCCTCCCTTTTGCCTCCCCAAGTGAGGCTAAAACCCACTTCACATAGTCCCAGTCCTCTGACATACCCAGAGACAGAGCGTCCAAAGCAAAACAAGCCCCATGCAGCGGCTTTAGGGTTAAAAGATAGAGATATCTGTTACCAATATAGTCTTTAAAAGAAAAAAAAAAAAAAGAATTTTGCACTTAAAATATATATATAGTCTTCAGCAATTTTAGTGCATTAAGATGATACCCCCAGATAATAAACCGGGATGGTGTTAAAATGTGTCCAGAATAAGCATAACATGTCTTAATGCAGTAATAGCAATAACAATAAACCAAGGGTATGATATTGAACAGTCTCGTTTAGGGTAAAGATAAAATAATTAGAAAAGAAAAAAGAAAAAAAAAAAATTAATTAAGCACAATAAAACATAAACAGATAGCCCCTAGTAATACTAAGTAATAATGAGAATATATGCTGATAAAACCCGTATTTTAAAACAAATAGATCAGACAGTAGATTATTAATCCTTGCTATATCATTAACGCCATGACTCACTATTATGTATCAGAATAGTCCGGGATCAGCTTTCTTAATTCTTTTCTGCTTCTTCCTTGCTAGCGAAGACATAGAATTGACCCTGCCATTCCACTTTCAGTTTTGCGGATACAAGAGGCTGTATTTGACGCTGGCTTGCCGTAACCGCTGTTTAATGTTATAGAAGGCTGCGCGTTTAGTAGCTGTTGCTGGAGAGAAGTCAGGGAAGATACGAATGTGGTTATTTTCATATGTAATATCTTCCTTTTTTCTGAGGAGTGCCATCACCTCTAGCTTAAATGATAATCGTTCAAAACGAACTATAAAAGATCTTGGTCGGGTCTACGGTGTTTGATCCGCGTCGTGTAAGCGCTGCTATCTCAGATTCTGCTTTAAAGTCCTTTTATTTTGGAAAAAGTTCAGCTGCGAATTTCACACGGTTTGAACTTTCTTGATTCTCAGGCAGACCTTCAATTCTGACATTATACCTTCTACTCCCATCTTCCAAAGCAGCCAGTCTGTCTCCGAGTTTTTTGCATTCGGAGCTGACATTAACTGCTTTTCCTCGGCACTGGCAGCTGCCTTTTCGCCATTTCAATCCGATCGTGAATGTCTCCTTGAGATCCTCCAATTGATCAGTAAGCGTGCTCAGTTTAACCGAGTTTTCCTGAATGCGCTCTTCAATTTTACCCAGCACCTGTTGCTCAAGTTGCACCTCTTGATGCAGCCATTCCATCTCCTGTTTCAAATCCTGTTTCAGTCTCTCAAGTGCCTTTGCCATTGCTTTCTCATTAGCCTTCTCGCTTTTCTTTATATCTTGCGCGAGCTCAGCGAGCAGCACCTTCAGTTCAGATAGTTCAATTGTGCTTTTTTGTACCAAAGATGAAGCAGCAGGCTCTGCTGAAGCGGTGTCCCTGCTGCTCCGGTTTGCGTAGTTGCGTAATTGAAGCCGCGGACTTCAAGGTCCTTTCCAGCTTCAGGTGATCTTCTCCGATGGCGAGCTATCCAGATTCTGCACTCATGATTGCACCCTCGCTCCCTTTTCGCTCTCAGCCGGCGACGATGTAGCGGACCGTGGTCCCGAGGAGTCTGTACTTTTGCCCATCTGATCCAGGTCTGTCTCTGAGAGGCCGTATCTCGAGCTAGGGTTTGCTGATCGTAGCTTGGATGTAGCTTTAGTCTTTGATTCTTTCGGACCCCCCTTCTTGTTGGCCATGTTTATATGTGCTTACATATACTGTAGCAGTCCCTCTCAGGTTGAATAAATACAAGATATCTCAGGATAATAAGCAAATAATATGAAAAATAACACCGCTGCTAACGGAGCTCCACTTCAGACGTCCATCTCTCGCATCGGACGAGACCAAAAAAAAAAACTGTGAAAATCAAATGTTATTCTTCTCCAGAATTTTCATTGGACAGACAGAGCATTTCGCAGGGTGGGCACGGCTTGTCTCGGGGGTGGGGGGCAGTGCCCACCCCAGCCCCCCCGTGGTCACGCCTCCGTTGGTGTCCATATATTATTGGTTTGTGCGTTAACTATATCCATTTGTAAATGCATATCACTGGTTTGCATATGAACTATATTGATTTGCGTGTGTATATCACAGGTTTCAGTAAGTTTGATATTAGTTTATGAGTGAACTGCACTGGTTTATGCTTGCATATGGTTTGCGTATAAACTGTATTGGCTTAAGTTCTGTGCCGGTCTAACAACTGATTTGTGTATGCACTGTATTGATTTTATATATGGTTTCATGTGGTTTCATGTGAGTAACATGTTTGTTGAAGTCTATTGGTTGTAAGTGTGTTGGATTTGCATACTAAACATATTGGTTATGCGTACACATCCTATTGCAACTTTGTGTATGAATTAAAATGGTTATGTGTGAAAACTATATTGGTTGTTCATGTGATCTTCGGCAGTAATGGGAGGAGCAAGAAACAGGAACTCAAGGGCTGGTAGGGTCATGGAGCATGAAGAGAAGCGGATAGGAGACGGACCTGCATTAAAACAGTGCAGTACAATATTGTAGCGCTCAGGGTAAATAATAACAGGAGCACTCACAGCTGTCAGGGCCTCTTCAGTTTTATTTTAGTTAAATTGGTCATATACAAAAGTAATAGGGCAATCTACTTGACTCCGGAAATCCACGCACTCCCAGCACACACCAGGAACCCCAACACACCCCCAAAACAAGAAAACACACCCTCCACAAGGTGTGTCCGCCCCTCTCAATTAGAAACCTCCCCTTCCAGTCCTCCTTCGCCCTCAGACAAGACTAGAAAGAATTGCCTGCACGTTACACAGCCTCCCCCTCAGCTCCTCGTCCCCGAGGAAGCACAAAGTCCTTGAGATGGGCTGGCAGGCGTCGCTGTCAATGAGGTCGGGGTGTTCGCAGAGGTTGGTGCAGCGGACTAGTGCCTGTCTGCGAATTTTGTGCAGCATCCATGGAATTGGTTAGACCTTGATTTCCCTCCTGAGTAGAAGCTGGTGATGGTGATGAGTCCATTTGTCTCTCCACGTCAGAGCATCGTCCACGATAGGGAGCCAAACGATCCTGGTGGAGGAATACGCGGCGCCCTGGCAAGGGCAGTTGAACCCAGTACACGACCTCCCTCACCCTTTCCAGAACCCGGCAAGGGCCTACCCAGGAGCTGTCCAATTTTGGGCAACGTCCTCTTTTCCGTTTGGGTCCATAGACCCAAACCTGATCACCCTCTTGAAAAGGTTGGCCTCAAGCTCTCAGATCGTACTGTCGCTTCTGACGAGTCCCCACCACATGTAGGTGATCCCTGGCAAATGCATGAACAGACTCCATGCAAATCTGTAGTTTGCGAGCGTATTCAGGATCAGACACTTCAGCCATAGTATCAGGGGGTAGCCCGAATGCAAGTTCTGTGGGAGTTCTTAATTCTCTTCCCAACATTAGTAGGGCAGGTGTGCAGCCAGAAGACTCCTGCACTGCAGACCGAAAGGCTAGGAGTACCAATGGCAGCTGCTGATCCCAGTCATGCTGGTCTTGGGAAGTGGCAAGAGCCAACTGTGTTGCAAGCTTCTGTATGAACCTCTCCGCAAGCCCATCACTCTGTGGGTGAAGAGGGGTTGTACGGGTCTTTCGGATGCCCATCCGCTGAAATACCTGACTCTCAAAATTCTGACCCTGGTCCGAGTGTAATTTATCTGGCATCCCGAATCTACTGAAAAATCCATCAATGAGGGCCTCGGCCACAGTCCCCGCTTCTTGGTCTGGTAGCGCGTAAGCCTCAGGCCACTTGGTGAAATAGTCAATTGCTACCAAGACATAACGATTGCCCCTGAGTGAACGTGGAAAAGGGCCAAGGATATCAACAGCTACCCTCTCCATAGGTGCCCCCAACCTGGTATTGTTTCAGTGGTGCTGTTGACTGCCCTGTTGGACCTTTCCTGGCAATACAAGCATCACATTGCCGACAATAATCCTCTACATCCCTCCGACTCCGGCTCCAGTAAAAAGCTTGGCGTAACCTCCTTAGTGTCTTTGTGACCCCAAAATGACCAGCACGAGGAGTGCCGTGTACACTTTGTAATACCTCTTCTTGAAGTGCACGAGGTACCACCACTTGCCACCTTCCTTCACCAGTTACAGGATTCCACCACTGCCTCTTCAGAACTCTTCTGCTGATGGACAAACTCCCCCACTGAGACCACAGACCTTTCACTACAGTGAACTCCGCTGCAACCTCAGCCAAAGCAGGACGCTGCCCCCACTCCAACCATTGGATGATCAGCTGCAATTCTGGATCAGCCTCTTGACTGCTCCTCCATTCCTCTTCACTTCCAGGTACAGTTAACTCTTGGCAACGTATGCATGCAGACGTCGAACCACCTTCCACTCTGTTCTCCTGGCGGTCACAGTGTGTACACTCTTTCCCCTAAGCATGGTCTTCGGGACAGAGCATCCGCATTTCGATGTTGTTCTCCAGATCGATGTTCCACAGTGAAGTGGAATGCTTGAAGCCACTCCAGCCACCGAGCTACTTGGCCTTCAGGTTCCCTGAAGGAAAGCAACCATTGCAGAGCAGCATGGTCTGTGCGGATCACAAAATGTAGACCACACAGGTAATGCCGAAAGTGCTGAATGGAATCCACAATGCCCAATAGTTCTCTGCGATTTACACAATAGTTCATCTCTGGCCGACTCAATGACCGGCTATAGTAGGCTACAACTCGTTCCCCTTCCGGATGCCTCTGAGCCAGCACAGCTCTAATCCCCATGTTACTGGCATCTGTATCAAGTATAAATGGCAGATTTATATCTAGTGCTGCCAGGACTGGGGCATTACAAAGAGTTGTCTTCAGATTTGTGAATGCAGTCTGCTGTTCTTCACCCCAGTGGAAAACTTCACCCTGGGGCAACAGGCGGTGCAACGGTGCTGCAATTGTGGCAAAGCCAGGCACAAAACAGCGATAATAAGAAGCTAGCCCAAGAAACTCTTTCACTTGTCACTGGTTTTGTGGCTCGGACCATCTCTGCACTGCCTCTACCTTGCTATCCTCGGTGGCGATTCCCCTGCCACTCACTTGGTGCCCAAGGAATGATACTTCTCTCCTTAGCAAATGGCATTTTTCAGGGTGGAGCTTGAGATTGGCTGCTCGAAGTTTAGTCAGTACATTCCGGAGACTACTTATAGCGTCATTAAAAGTCTTCCCATGCACCAGAAGATCGTCCAAATAGACGAGGCATTGCATGCCCGGTATGTCAGCCAATACCCTGTCCATCAGTCTCTCGAAGGTGGCTGGTGCATTGCAAAGTCCAAAAGGCATAGTCCGGAATTGCCATAAGCCCTTGCCAGTAGTAAAAGCTGTCTTCTCTCTGGCCTCGGGTACAAGGGCCACCTGCCAGTATCCACTCTTTAAATCCAGGGACGAGAACCAAGACAATCCCCCTACTAAGTCAAGAGACTCATCAATACGAGGCAAGGGATAGGAGTCTTTTACAGTGACAGCATTAAGTCTTCGATAGTCAACACAGAAGCGCCAACTTCCATCTTTTTTTGGTACAAGGACAACTGGTGAGACCCAGGGGGACTCAGAGGGTTCAATAATACCTGCCTCTTGCATTTCCCTTATAATGCTGTCTGCAGCCTTCTGTTTCACCATGGGAATACGTAGAGAACGTTGTCTAATGGGCGTGCAGTGCCTGTATGTATGGGATGTCCACTAAGTGTGTGCAGCCAACATCTTCTGGCGAGGTTGCAAAACGGTCTCTGAAGTCCTCCAGGAGCTCCCACAGTTGACTCTGCTGAACTACAGTCAATCCTTGTTTATTCCTTTCCCATAGTTTGTGGATGACCTTCAAACCTACACTCGTGGTGTCTGTGTGATTGTACATGGGTGTTTGATTTGTTTTCGACACCTGGGTGGTGGTCCTCCCCTTCCTATCACCACTGCTCAGAAGGTTCAAAATTGTTCCATCCTGGAATGTCAAAGTCCACTTTTGTAGATCAATTTTAACTCCAGCCATCTCCAAAAAATCCAAACCCAGGATACAGGGGTCCATAATCTTGGCCACCCAGACCTCCAATGTCCAGCAAAGCCCACCAATACAAATAGCTACCTGAGTTCTACCTAGCATGGGTGCTGTTTCACCTGTGGCGGTTGTCAAAGCTACCCCTGTACCCTTCCACTGTTTTTCTTCTGGTAGTAAGTCTGGTCTAACAATTGTGGCAGTCGATCCTGTGTCAATCAGGGCCTTACAGACACGATTGCCTATCCAAATGTCGGCCAACAGGCACCAGGGGTTGCACATCTTGCCCCTGTGGACTACTTTGTGATGGGACATGCTGTGGGGCCCGTGCTGTCCCTCCTACACGGGTCCCTTGTTGTTTCCCTGGGGTAGCTGTATGGCTTTAAGCTCAGTTTTTTCCTTGTGTGGACAAAAGTGCTGCAGATGCCCCACCCTGCCACAATGCCAGCATAGGGGTGGTTTTACTGAACGTGGTGACCGTTGTGCTTGCGAGGGCAACGCTGTCACAGCCGAAGATTTGTCTTCTTGCATGTGTTGATGCTGGACAACCTGCTGTTTAACTGGAATTGTGTATTTTCTCATAGCTAAGGGGCTGGGGTCCTGGCATCCTTCTGATAGCACCTGCTCAGCCTCTTGTGCTATTTGCAATGCCTCTTCAAATGTACTTGGCTTGGAAAATCGTACCTGTTGCCTCAATAACTGGGGTGTGAGACCCCGGATGAAAGCCTCCTTTGCCAACTCCTCTTGGACTGCCCGATCAAAGTAAGGGTAGCCTCTTCTGACCAAAGACTGAATTTCTGCTGCAAACTTGCCCAGACTTTCTGTTGTATCACGAGTTCGCTCCCCCAACTGCTGTCTGATGCCCGGAATGGATTCTACATGACCGAATCGTCGCTCCAATGCAGCCGCCAGGGCGCCAACTTCAAGCAGTTCCTCCTCTCCTAAGTCCGTCAGAGCATTCAGGGCATCGCCCTCTAGGGCAGCAGCCAGCTGCACCGCTTGTTCCTGTGGATCCCATCTATTGGCCATGGCCACCATACGAAAGCGCCTATAGTACGCCTCCCATGCTCCTTTTCCATCAAAGTGGCCTGGTTTTAGTGTTGGTTTGCTTACCGCTGGCATCTGCAGCATAGCCAAAGGCTGGAACGTTCTCCCTGCGCTTGTTGCCACTTCCTTCTCTCTCACTGACTCTCTCTCTCTCTCATTTGCATAGTCTTCTAAACGATTTAACAATGTCGAGTAGCCACGGCAACCGATTGCGCAGCGCTTCTGCTAACGCAAACACTGCCCCCTCTGACACACAAGCCAGCAGCTGTCCTGCCCCATATTCTTCAGACCATTTCTGTGTAACTGCTAGCTGTTCAAAGCTCCGCCGAAACTCCTCCCACTGCATTGCGCCCGGATACTGTGGAAGGTTGCCTTCTATGTCACGTTTTTCTCCCACATGGCTATCACAAACCGACGCTGGCCCACGTGCGCTTACCGAAGGATTCAACAGGTAACTTCTTGGTGTTGACGCCGACACCCCGAACACTCCACTTCCTTCCGTTAAAGAAACAAGCCCACTATCCTGCTCCATATTTATAGCAGCTGCCAAACTGACCTTCTTCTTACTCGCCGTCTGTACTCTTCTCCGGGTGCCAGCGTCGGGCTCTGATCTTTTCGAATCCCCGCACAGTAACTAGTCTCCAGTCGCTCCTTCCAATTCCATCTCCACTTCTGACACCAATGTAGCGCTCTGGGTAAATAATAACAGGAGCACTCGCAGCTGTCAGGGCCTCTTCAGTTTTATTTTAGTTAAATTGGTCGTATACAAAAGTAATGGGGCAATCTCCTTGACTCCGGAAATCCACGCACTCCCAGCACACACGAGGAACCCCAACACACCCCCAAAACAAGAAAACACACCCCTCCACAAGGTGTGTCCGCCCCTCTCAATTAGAAACCTCCCCTCCCAGTCCTCCTTCGCCCTCAGACAAGGCTAGAAAGCATTGCCTGCACGTTACAATATTTTCTTTTTCGCACAATACATTTGTGAAAGGACTTGGTGGTAATGATTACTATTTAACGGAATCTATCCTTGAGTCTGAAATGAACACAAGGCTCAAGTTAGGTACATATTCAGTCATCTTCTTATTCGCTTCCAGGTCCATGTTTGCTCGCAACCAGCCGCTGTACTTTTTTACACAACTTTTGAAACCAGTTATTTATTCTAAAGGCAAAATATATAAATTTACAACTGACACCTTTATCCAACTTATAACATTTAGATACTACTGTTCACATTTCTTTTGCCCAGTGGCCCCCACACCGCATAGACTGGTGAAGTGACTTGCTTGTGTCACTATCAGGACTTGAACCAACTAACTTAGGGTTTAAAAGTGCAAAGTCCTAACCACCACGCTATGATAGCATAGCTAAAATGTGTATATTAATTTGCATAATATAGACTTGTCCAGGATAGATTCCTTTGCTAAAGGTGAGTTTAACATTTTCAATCCGTGCAAGTCCAAAATCTAGAATATTTATTTTTTTCAAATAATGGATCAGTTTGCTGATTATTGTACAAACTGTAGAATATTTTGCCTATTTTAACATAGAAGAAAAAACTGGTTTGGTGAATAAGTAGCTGATTGTAAGCATATTTAGCTGAGCATTCTACTAATGTGAGAAACAAAGTTATTGAAATGCGCAAGGTAGCAGGAAATGACAATAAAAAATATCAAAGAGTTTGAATGTTCCATTGTGCACTGTTAAATCCATCTTTAGAAAGTGTAAGGTTCATCACAGCAGCTAGACTATTACTAGAACAGGGCGCTCCTCAAAACTAAATATCAGAGTCAGACATCGACTGGTGAGAGAGGTGACTAGAAATTCAACCATTGCTCTCAGACGTCTGCAGTGCTCTTTGGCTAAAACTGGAGTGAAGGTGCAGGGGTCCACAGTTTCAAGAGCTCTCCATAAAACCAGCCTCTATGGGGGTGTAGCAATAAAGAAGCAATTCCTTTAGAAGGTCCACATAAAAGCATGTATGGCATTTGCCACAAAGCATGAAGAAGACCCAGTTAAGATGTGGGAGAAGGTTTATGGTCAGATTAGACCAAAATAGAGCTTTTTGGCCAGACTTCAAAGAGATATGTGTGGTGTAAAATGAACACAGCCCATACCTCAAGAAACATCATACCTATGATGGTGAAAGATGGTGGCGGCCACTGTTCCCTCTAAGCTGCGCGATTGCGCGGCCGCGCAAAAGCAAAACTCAGGTTGCGCAAAAGTTTTTATCTGCCGCGCAAAAATCATTAATATATTAAACATATTTTTATATATTTAGTTAATGTTACTCACATTCTGCTAATAAAGTTTTAAAGTCTATATTCAAACAGCAAAACCTATGTTTTGAAAGTTATGAAAAGAAAAGGAAAAATTTTAAAAATAATGTAACATGATTGTTAATGTAATTGTTTTGTCATTGATATGAGTGTTGCTGTCATATCTCTCTATATATATCTATATGTATATGTATGTATGTATGTGTGTGTATGTGTATATATATATATATATGTATATATATATATATATATATATATATATATATATATATATATATATAAAATACCAGCTTGGCAGCGAGAAGTAAAAAGAAAAGGAAACATTTTAATAATAACGTAACGTGATTGACAATGTAATTGTTTTGTCATTGTCATGAGTGTTGCTGGCATATATATATATATATATATATATATATATATATATATATATATATATATATATATATACACATACATGTGTACCTGTACACATATACACACCCACATCCCACATATACTATGGGATGCCAAACAGGCAAACACATTGATTTTCTGAATATATAAAGTCAAAACCTGAATATATAAAGTCCGCGTCGGAATATATAAAGTCAAAACTTGAATATATAAAGTCATTCCCGAATATATAAAGTCAAAAGTTGAATGTATAAAGTCAGCGTCGGAATATATAAAGTCAGCGTCGGAATATATAAAGTCAAAACCTGAATAAATAAAGTCAGCGTCGGAATTTATAAAGTCATTCCTGATTATATAAAGTCAAAATCTATTGATTGAAACGACTCTGAACTGAACAAAGTTAACAAAAACGTATTCAGAAAAAGAAATTAAAAAAACACTGTTCGGTTAATGTTTTGAAAATGATGCATGTGCCCTGCCCAGGATTGGTTCCTGCCTTGCGCGCAGTGTTGGCTGGGATTGGCTACAGCAGACCCCCGTGACCCAGTGGTCGGATTCAATGGGTTAGGAAATGGATGGATATTCCAGCGCTGACTTTGTATATTCCGACGCTGACTTTATATATTGAAGTTTTGACTTTATATACAGTATTTCAGCGCTTACTTTATATATACCGACGCTGACTTTATATATTCAAGTTTTGACTTTATTTATTCCGACAGTGACTTTATATATACAAGTTTTGACTTTATATAGTTAAATTTAGTCATCATTGCATAACTTTTTCTTTACCATAGAAATTTAAAGACTAAATTCAACTTCCATTCCTACCAAAGAGATTTCTGGCGACTAAATAGAACCTACTTATATCCAAATTCTAGCTATTGAGCTGTCACCTGCCTGCCTGAATAAGTCACCCTCGCTTCGCTCTTACTTTTTTACCGTTCATTTTTTAAAATTATAAAATGAAAGGAGGATTACGCTTAAGTATGGCTTTACCAAAACAATTATTGATGGCGAATCGATTATTCATAAAGCTTGAATTGGTGATCTGTTTTTCTGTGTTAACCTCATATTTTTTTATACTTCTTCTCAAACCAAGGGGGTGCGCGGCTAAAATGAATCGGGAAGCGCTGATCAATGTAATCGGTGTTCCAGGATATCATGCATTGACAAAAGTTCCCCTTTGCTTGTAATGCAAAGTTTGATTAAATACATTATTTTATAACGTGTTATGGAGCACATGCATCGAAGCTTCTCAGCTGTGCTTGTGCTAAGAAAAGGAAACATTTTAAAAATAACGTAACACGATTGTCAATGTAACCTTTTGTAAGTAGTGCCTGGAGGATTCAGTGTGGAGAAACTCTAGAGACAGCATGTGTATTAACGTGGATTTTTCTGTGAATATTTGGTGGCAGTGTGACGAAGTTGCTTCGGAAGACGGCGTTAGCCGCGGAGCTCAGCTCAGAGTGAAATGAGGTGAATAGGAGGGGAGATGATGACGTCACTCCTCCACCCACCTTAACTGTCAATCCCTCCACAAACACAGTCTCTCGGAATTTGCATAAGCACAGTCTTTCACCTGCAATTTGAACTTAGTTACAAAGTGATCAAAACTGTCGTTTATACCCTGCGTCCTCTCATTAAACTTGTATCCCGCATTACCTGTGGGCATGTGAAACGCCAGCAGCAGCCTGTCTATGAACTTAATTTAAACTTTAGGTTTACACCGTGCTTTGTTTCTGAAGTAGCTGCAGGCATGAATATGCTTGTACAGTATGTGTCACTCGCTCGCTTCTTATTGTTTCGCTGCCTTCTCAATTGTATAATGCATGTTTTCTTCAGTGCTTTTTGGAGCTCTTCCTGGTTTTCTACGTAATGCGTTGACAGTCAGTTCACGTGATTACGTGGGAGGCGTGATGATGTCACACGAAACTCCGCCCCCCACGGCCATCGAGCTCAACTCCATTACATTATATGGAGAAAAATAGGTTCCAGTTATGACCATTACGCGTAGAATTTCGAAATGAAACCTGCTCAGCTTTTGTAAGTAAGCTGTAAGGAATAAGCCTGCCAAATTTCAGCCTTCTGCCTACACGGGAAGTTGGAGAATTAGTGATGAGTGAGTGAGTGAGTGAGTGAGTGAGGGCTTTGCCTTTTATTAGTATAGATAAGATATCTATGGGTTTCGCATTTTTTACGTCATTTACATGTCAGTGTTGAGTCTGTTGACTTCCGTTTCCCATGTTCTGTTTATTTCTGGAAGATCCGATCCGATATTTAGTTAATAAATTGTTATTTAAAGCTAGTAAAATATCGAAACGCAGTTTTGAAGAAAGCGAAAGCGATAAGGGGACGAAAAAGAAAGTCTGCGTAAAATTTAAGGAAGAATGGTTGCAAGAATATGTACAAGCCGACATGCCAGATTCAACCGTAGCGGCACATTTCTGAGAAAAATTTTTAAATATAATCCAGTGACATCTGAAGTTGTCTGTATCATCTGCGAGCAGAATGCCCAGTGCGATTTAGCTTACGGGAAGCAATGGGATGAATGGAAACTTGACTATTTAAAACGTCATTTGCTTCAGAAAGTTCATGAAAAATCTGTTAATACATTACGAAGTCAGCGTCGAGGAACAATTAGGACCTTGTTGAGCGAAACCCGAGAAGACAGAGAGAACAGAGTTGAATTGTCTGAAAGAAAATCGGCTGACGTTGAAGAAGTAAAAATTCTTATTGATAATGTCCTTCTTGCAATAAAATTAAATTCCTCAATGCTGTCTGTTCAGGAGATCCATAATCACATAGCAAAATATGTTAAAATTCCGGAGACTTGGAGAAGTAAAAATTACGCTTTCGAATTTCTGGAATGCATAAATTATGTGATACAAAAGGAAATGTTTAGTGATTGGCGTAGTTCATCTTTCCACACTCTCATTATTGATGAAAGTACAGACATTTCTGTGAGCAAAATGTTAATTCTTTACGTAAAATTTAGAAAAGCAGAGGAGACATCTTACTGTACTATGTTTGCTGGGATTCTGAAGCTTACGGAATGTACAAGTCAAGCTATAGTAGAAGCCATTACGCAATTTTACAAAGAGAACAATCTGGATTTGATGAAAATGATAATGTTTACATCAGACGGGGCTTCCGTAATGTTAGGAAAACATAACGGTGTTGCTGCAAAACTTAGACAATCTATTCCATATTTACTTGAGCAGCATTGCGTAGCACATAGAGAGGATTTAGGACTTGATGACGCATGAAAACATGTCTCTTTAATGAAAGACATTGAAACCCTAATACGAACAGTCTATACTATTTTTAATCGTTCATCTGTGAAGAAATCCCATTTTGAGGAACTCTGCCAGGCTGCAGAACATGATTCAGTTGCATTCAGACCACTACATGAAGTCAGATGGCTTTCTAGACATTTTGCCATGAGAGCCATGGTCAAGAACTATGATATGTTGATTCAATATTGCAGGGAACAAGTTGAAGAAAGCAATGACCCTATCCACAAGTACTGCTTCGAAAAGTTGACCAAACCGTGTTGCCATAACTATTTTGAATGAAGTACTAACAGAACTGGCAGAGTTATGTCGACTTCTTCAGAGAAGTAACCTGACAACTATAGAAGTGTTCCAGTTTACCAAAGCCAGAATTAAGAAACTTCGATCACAGTATCTTGGTGAAAACATTCATTTCTCAGCAGAACTTAATGACATCATATGCGCTTCCGGTCGACACCACTGCCATTGTCCGTTTTATAGAGAGAGTTTGTGATCACTTTAACAGTAGATTTCCTGACAATGAACTTGGTGATTGGTCTGTTTTTGATAAAGATGCTTTCACTGCTTCTGAAAATTTGAATAATTTCTTATTTGGATCAGACAAATTTGAAAAGTTGGCAGCAAGATATAGCATCTTACTAAACAAGCAAGAATCAGATTTTAAGAAGAACTTGATTGCTCAGTATGTAGACTTTAAATTGATTATTAGTTAGAAGCAGGCAACAGGTGCCCTTAAGAATTTTGATGACATGGTTGCTTACACTAGGCAACAGGAGCAGTTAACTGACTTGTCTCAGCTGCTGGACATTTGTGCTACCTTCCAGGCGTCCAGCGCTGATTGCGAGAGAGGGTTTAGTTTGATGAATCAGATTAAAACAAAGTCAAGAAATCGCTTACAAGTCGACCATCTGGATAACCTTATAAGGATCAAACTTAACTTATCAGGACATACGATTAATTTGAATGAAGTTTATTCTTTCTGGAAGAGCAGCAAAGGATGACAAATTGTTTCTACAGCTGAATGAGCTGATATGTGAATTTTGAAAAATTATATTTGAAATTAATCGATAATAAAAAGTTTCTTGAATATTTTCTTCTAGTGTGAATTTGTCTTTCTCTGCATGTTTTATTTTCACCCCAATATTTTGCACAAGAAAAAAATTACAGAGAAAAATTTTGCACACGCGTGTATGCCTTTGCACAAGCACCAGTCAGCCTTAGAGGGAACATTGGTGGTGGCAGCATCATGCCTCAGGGAATATTCTTCCTGTGCTGGGACTGAGAAGGGACAATGGATGGGCACAAATACTGCGCAATATTGCAGGAGAATTTGTTCTAGGTTGCTATGAATCTAAAGCTTGGAAGAAGATTAATCTTTCAACATGACAATGACCCTAAGCATTAGACCAAAGTGACATTGGGATGGCTACAAAAACAAAAAGGTAAATGTTTTGGAATGGCCAAGTCAAAGTCATGATCTTAACCCTGTTTAGAATATGGGGCACTATTTGAAAAGTGTTGTTCAGAGGTGCCATCCCATCAACATAGAGGATCTCTGGAAATCCTGTCAAGAAGAATGGGGAAGAATCACTCCTGAACAGTGTGCAGAACCGGGGCATACTTACCCCAAAAGAACAAAGGCTGTTACTGCAGCAAAAAGGGTTCTCAACAACGTGTGAACACGTTAGACTTGAATACTTAATGCAAACACTCACTCATATCTACAGAAAAGGGTTTATTTGGATTTTGGAAATTTATTGTTACAGCACAAGAGTTAACATTATAAAGACTGAATCAATAAATATGTGGAAAAATCTTTTGTCATGCAGAAAATTAGAATGACTTTTAAAGGGATTGAATGCGTTTGCACATTACTGTATGTTTGTGAAAGGGCTTGGTGGTAATTATTTTAACCAGTATTTTCTGAAATGATCACGGGGCTGAAGTTAGGTACACATTCAGCTAGATTTTTATTCACTCTTAGCTATATCCAGTATATGCTTCAGTCAGCTACTTATTCACACAGCTTTTGCAAACCAACTTCTTATTCTGTTTTAACAGAGAGGCAAAATATTCTATTCTACAGCATGTACATTAATCGGCATCATTACAAACTGATCCATTATTTTAAAAAATACATATTCCACATTTTGGTCCTGCATGGGTCAAAAATGTTAAAGTCAACTTTAATTTAACAAAAGAATCGGTCTTGTCATAAAATTGTGAAAAATTAAGGTGGTCCAACATGATTTAACCCTTTACAGTGCCCATTAAATATCACAGTAATCCCATTTATCAGATATTGCATATGGATTACTTTGTCAGTTTCACCCAGGTACTGGGCATGGCAAAACTCGGATGCATCTTAAAAAGCGTTTCTGCCTTCTGACAAAACTAAGAAAGGTAAGGTGGCCCATTATGATGTAACTCACCCATGCAGGTCCTAAATGTGGAATATTTAGCTTTTTAAAGAATGGAGACGGTTATATTATAAAAGATAATATACACATTGCAGATGTGCAAGAATTGGGGTTTTGTCATTAGAGCTTTGCACTTTCAACCCTACATACTGGTATTGACACTGTGTGACCTTGAGCAAGTCACTTCACCTGTCTGTACGGCAAGGTGCTGGGTCACTGGGCATAAGAAATGTAATCCGTGATAACTAAATGTTGTATGTTGGATAATGGCATGTTGTAAATGTTGAATGCAAAAACTGTATGAAAAAGTACAGTTGCGGGTTGTAATGTAGCTGGGAGCGATTAAGAAGGCGGTTGAATACGTACATAACTTCAGCCTTGTGTTCATTGCAGACTCAAGGGTAGATTCTGTTAAACAGTATTATTTACCACCAAGTCATTTCACAAATGTGCGGAAAAAAAATATTGCACTGTTTTAACACAGATCTGTCTCCTACCCAATTCTATTCAAGCTGCGTGACTCTACCGGCCCTTGAGTTCCTGTTTCTTGCCTCGCCCATTTCCGCTGAATATCACGTGAACAATCAATATAGTTCATACACAAAGTTACGATGGGATGTGCACGTGTAAACAGTATGTTTCCTATGAGAAACCAACAGAGTTCAAGCGCAAAACTGATGTTACCACTATGAAACTAGTATAAGATGTGCATGAAACCAATACGGTCCATACACAAATCTATTGTTAGACCAGCACAGAACGCAAGCCAATATAGTTCATATGCAAACTAATGACATGCGAGCATAAACCAGTGCAGTTCACTCACAAACCAATAACAAACTTACTGGAACCAGTGATATACACACACTAATAAATATAGTTACTATGCAAACCAGTGGTATGCATATGAACTATATTGATATGCAAATCAGTGGTATGTATATACAAATGCATATAGTTCATGCACAAACTGATAATATACGGACATGACCAAATGTTGTACATATGGGGGACTGTTGTTCTAAGGGGGACAGAGAGTTTGCAGCTGCTGCCCCTCGCCTGTGGAACTCTTTAGCTCATTACATAAAGGAGTCGTCAGCAATGGAACTGTTCAAAACATGATTACAGACTCATTTCTATTCATTCCGTGAACTTCAGTAATACTGATGGTTTCCTCATTGTGATTATGCAACATTACTTCTATTTATTATTCATTTTATTTATGTTCATATATTTTATTTCAATTTATGTTATTGATGTTATTTGTTCCCTGCATGAAGTTTGTGTTTTCTCCCCGTGTCTGCGTGGGTTTCCTCCCACAGTCCAAAGACATGCAGGTTAGGTGGACTGGCGATTCGAAATTGTCCCTAATGTGTGGTGGGTGTGTGTGCCCTGTGTTCAGCGGGATGGAAAATGGATGGATGGATGGATGTTATTTGTATGTTTTCTTTAATTCTATTGTAAAGCACTTTGGCCACAGCATTACTATGTTGTTTTAAATGTGCTATATCAATTGACATTGAGTGAAACTAGTATTGTACACACACAAACCAATTAAGTATGCATGAAAACCAAAAGTAAATATTCATAAACCAATAATGTTCACATGTAATCCAATAGATTACGCACAAAAATATATAATTTATGGCCTATTTGGCTCCTCATATCATTCTTGCCAGGTTTATTGGCCCTATTGCAATAGGAGGGCAGTAAAGTGCTCCGATTAGGTCAGGAGAATAGAAAACAGCTGACTGGAGAGCTTTGTTGGGATGAATGGCCTGTTCTCATGCAGATTGTTCTAATGTTATAAAAAAATTCCTTTTTATGTTAGCAAAAACATGTTTTCCTGTTTTTTGTATGTACCATCACACCATACAAAACATGGATGTACAGTAGTGCCTCGCCAGTCTGTTAAGGGCTTCCAGTGCAGCAGGCATAACAGAGTGAAGCTTGGCTGAGATACTATTGGCCAGTTTCCGTGATGTGACAACCGCTAGCCAATATAACCTGACAAAAAACAAAAATATTTCTTCAGTGCAAGTACACAGCATTGGCCTTTTTAAAATGGAACTAAAATATAGTCTGTACATCACTTTCATTGTTTTTGAAGTGTAATATGATAGTCATGTCAACGCACATTATAATAATGACTCAGTGATATGTATTATACGTGCAAGTTGTCATGTAGCTGGTTTGGCTGCATTTCCCTGCTTGATCAAGGGTCTAGTCATTTCCCAGTTTCTCCAAATTTTTCCATACACATGAGTCAGAGTTGATGTGGGAGGAAAAGGATGTGCAAAGGATGCACACTGTTCTGGACATCAATCCTATCAACCGTGAATTTAGTGGAAGTTTTGTGACTGACCTTAAATGTACATATTGTAGGCGGCAATTAGACTGTATTGGGACCACATAATATTTATCCTCATGTTCTTAAGGAGGTTAGTAAGTACGTATATAAACCCTTGACGCATAATTTTAGGAAGTCGCTGCGCACTAGGGATATTCTGTAGGACTGTAAAATGACAAATTTCTCATTATTTAAAAAGGGTGATCACGAAAATCCAACAAACTGCAGGTCAGTAAACTTTATTGTGTGTCGCAAGCGAATTAATGGAAGAAATTATTAGGTGAAAGATTGAGCAACACATGGCAAGAACAGGAGCTTTTTGAACAGTCAGCATGGGTTCAGATGAGGGATTTAATATTAAGGTTTGAATACACCATTCTGAAAACTGAGATTACACCTACTGAGAGGGATTTAGGAGTTGTAGTGGACTTAACACTATCAACTTCCAGATAGTGTTCAGAAGCCATTAAGAAGGCAAACAGAATGCCAGGTTATACAGCATGATGTGTAGAGGACAAGTGAAATGAAGTTATGCTTAAGCTTTGTAACATACTGGAGTACTGTGTACAGTTTTGATTTCCAGGTTGCAAAAAGACGTAGAAGCACAAGAAAATGTCCAGAAGGGAAACTAAGCTGATTCCAGAAATGCAGGAGATGAGTCTGATGAAAGTTTAAAAGAGCTGAGTATTTTCAGTTTAAGCAAAAGAGATGACATGATTGAAGTGTTTAAAATTATGACCGGAATTAGTACAGTGAATGGGGACTCTTACTTTAAAATGAACACAACAAGAACATGGGGACACAGTTGGAAACTTATTAGGGGTAAATTTCATAGACATATGAAATATGTTACCAAGTAATGTGGTAGACAATAAGACATTAGGGAGCTTCAAAACTAGACCTGATGTTATTTTGGAAGAATTAGATAAATGGGACTGGTGAACTTTGTTGGTCTGGAGAAGATTGTACTTAGGGCCCCAGTGACTTTGGATTTTCTGTTTTCCCACTGAGGTCTGCAATCTGCTATCACCACTGACAGTGGGCCCCCAGTATGTCTCAGCAGAGTTTTCTTCTTTCTTGCCACCTATGACATTTGTCACATTCAGACATTTCTCTATCATCCTTGGGCAAATAGGGGAGTAGGAAGACTGAGCGAGACTTTAAAAACAAAAATGGCATGGTTGAGGGCTACACATTTTCAACTGTTCTTCTTTGTACTTACTCTCTTCCATTAGCAACTAACACAATGCTCCACTAAAAAGCAAAAATATATGTCTTGCTTATATTATGTCAAGGCGTGGGCCAGAGCAACCACTTGCACCTTCTCCTCAACCTGTTAGAACTTGGTCTTGTCCATACTACCTAAGGAACTATGTCACTGACTTAACTTTTCATCCTAGTGATTAAAAGAAAGAGTGAGCAAGAGTTCTGTTTCTCTTGTTCCTGCTTTGCATTTTATGATTGTTTAGCCTTGTATCAGTGACATGTTTTGTGCTGTCTTTTGCAATGTGTGAGTAAAGCACACGCTTTTTAAAAACAAAGGTACTGTGTCAAATAGTATATAACCTCAAAAAAATTTAGAACTGCATAAAGGAGAAGCATGCTTAGTGAAAGGTCACTTTGGCAGGAACGTGATAATATTCAGCCTGTTACGTTATTGAAACATTAATTGTAATGTTGCTCATGGCAGATTTGCAATTTGCAGTTCACAATGCTTGCATCTTCTCTTTATCATCATGATTGATAGTCATTCATTTGCAAATATATTGCCCTTTTATTTTCATGGGCTTACTTCTTAACTTGAGATGCAAGGTTTAAGGTTTATGCTGCTCTTTTCCCATTTCTACTACAAAGTCCTAATGTATGTGATTCCAACTGTGATTAAAGCAAAAATGCTTCCATATGTGAACTCTGAACTTTTTTTTTTGCTTTACTGAAAAAAAGAAGGCCTTTGCCTAGCATATATACATAAAATTTATTTTCAGAGATAAAGAGAGTAGATAGAAACAAAGTAAGACTTGGAGAGATAAGTGGGAAGAAGTGGGTTCATCTGTACCGTGGACTGACAGATTTACGTCGACATTTTCCAAGCAATGTTTCCAAAGCCATTTTGATAAAAGCCTGGAAGTTACTGCTTCTCTCCCTTTGGCTGTCCTGTAGAGAAAACAGAAAAAGCAGCATATTTTGATAATTTAAACTGTGCCTAATTTCAGTTGGTACTATTAAGCACTGCAATTCTGTACAAATATACTGTATATAATTTTGAAGTGAATACTATTTTGTGTTGTGAAACGGATAGGATACTGTATATGTAATGACATTTTTCTGGGTATCAGTTTAAATGTTATAGCTAACGCATTTGCATTTCTGTCCTATCATATGTACAATATGCATTTAAAACATTCTGAATCCAAGCTTGAGTGTTCTATACATTGGCAGGGCATTTTATAAAGTGCAATAATCTATTTGTATGTTAGTCCACTGTTTTCCACTCAGCCTGACCTTGAATTTTATTGGACATGTCAAATCCATTGCCTTTCTAAGTTGTTGTAAACCTTGTCATAGTTAATGAGTGCTCTGAATTTGCTACAGATGCACATTTGCATTAAAATCAAGGTGACTACTGAAGGTGGTATATTAGCTTTTGTTTAAATGAATTTCTTTGTATGCTTTTGGGACCACTCCAATATTTTCCTAGCCATCCAGCATTGATTATTATCTTTCTGAAACTCTCCTTTTGATACTGGGCACACTGCACTCAACACTATTAAACCAACTGCTAGCCAGCATGGCATTGTTAACATATGGCAGAACTGATCCATGGACTCCTGGGGTTATCCCATGCACCTCCATGTCACCAGTAGATGAAAACAAACATTTGATAGTGACAAAGATATATTGTAATGCACCCTGGCAAAGTGTTTTGTTACATACGGGTACCAATTCAGAGTTTGGAAAAAACACATTAAGCACTTTTCAATCCTTCAAAAACTGCTAGACCAATTGAAAAAATTGGGGCAGGCTGAACAAAGAGTAGCACGTAATAGGTGTAAATGTGAATCATGGTACAAATGAGCTATATGCTTGCAAAAATTGCTTTACTACACCCATCCATCCATTATCAAATGTTTTCCATTGGGCTATGTGACATTGGGGACACATCACATCTTCGCAGTATCACATGCAAGGCAGGAACCAAAATTATACATGGGGACATTTAATTACAACTACTGGCATATTAAATAATAGCTGCGTGTGGTTTTTGGGACAAAAAACAGACAAAGACTCTCTAGCAGCTTTACTATATTCTTGAACTTGGAGAGGTGTCAGCTAACTTTTAAGAATTGCCCAGTGCAGAGGATGTGGACCCATCTGTACTTACTGCCCCACTGCCTTTCATAAGAAGACACGGGTGATACCATATCTTAACCTTATTGCTGGCATATGAATCCTATTAATCTTTGTCTCAAGAAAATACCTTCAGATGGGCAATGTTTTTAGTGAAAACTTCAAGCCTTGTTCTCTGTTACTGACCTGTTTGTTTCGTTTCTACTTTGTGTATCTTCAGCTGTGTCATTAGCATGATGTCATTTTTGCACTTTGGCATTTGCTGCTTTACAGGTCTTTCATAGTGAGAAGTGATGTGTATGCAAGCGCCATCTAGTGGCTGTGGTTGAGTGTGAGCAGAGTGGACTTCTCCATACACAGGTCTTTCGTTTATGTATGTCAAAGTAGAAAATTATCATCATCATGTGTAAAGAGTACAGTGAAATTCTTCTTGTATGTTTGACTAACTGATGATATATGCATACTGTACTTATCCAATCAACTATTTTGATACAGTAATTAGCGTTCATTTGTATTTATGTACCATTTTGTGCTTGTGTGTGTATATAAGGCTGACCAATTCTAATAGAATGCATATAATTGTATCATGTAAGGAATAAAGGTAAATTGTTCTACTTTTGGTACTGAACTCTTAATTTTCAATCTACTTTTTTGTTTGAAATGGAATTTGTAAATATACATACTTGTAAGAGAATAGACACATTTTTGTCAGATTTATACTGCAAAAAAGTATACCTTTTAAAATTCAATTCTATTGCCATTATACCTTGCAGCAGAATAAAAAATGTTTATTGCTAGAACCACCAGTGCAGAAACATTTAAAAAAAATGCAGTGGCAATACACAAAGTAAGTATGAAATGACAGAAACAAATTATTGAATAACTCAATTGTAACAAATAAATAAATGAATATCAGATGTAGAAAAACAACATTAATTACACAGAACATGCAACAAATTGCATAATACAGTACAAGTAACTGATCTGTAGATTAAGCCGAGACTTTAAATTAATTGTACATATAAATCGTGCACATGATTATAGTATGTAGTGGAGTCTTGGTCACAGGTGAAGCAAATTACAGCATGTGATTGTCAATAAAATTCCAAAGATTTTTCATACTTTTACCTAATATGCTATTTTTATTCTTATGGTTGGTCCTATTTTATATTTTTTCAAAACAATCACACACTTGTGTACTAATTAAGTAATCAAATTATAATTAACCTTGAGTCAGCTCTCTCAGAAAACAATAGAAATTTTTCAAATATGTAAACTTTCAATTTTTTTAACTTACTTTTTTCAGGTTACTTCTTTTTTTGTCTTTGCCAGTTTATTCCCAAAACACTCCTCTGACATGAGTAAAACTCACTTTGGTCAGACACTAGTTGCCATACCAGAGCTATTAAGAACTTTCAGAATAGGAAAGGTGACATATAAATACATTGTTGTCATCAGAATATTAATATTATAAATGGTGCATTTTGATATATATAGGCCTTCTGTTACTCAGATGTTTTTGTATGGTGATCCATTCTGGAAACACCCAGGAAACTGTAATATGTCCAAAGCCTAAAGAGCTGCTTTTCCTGATGCACTCTTGCCAGTGCTTCTGGCATACACCATGAATTGACATTTTTTTAATCAAATTTGTACACAAACAATTACTGATACCTGTATGCCTAATAATTTCTACAAAAAAAAAAAAGACAAATTAGGGGTGGTTAACAAAGGAGTCACTTAATATATAATTCTTGGAGAATATATACACTGTATAATATATATGTATGTATATAAAGAAATTTGAAAAATAAACCAATTTCATTATACATGGCCAATGGTACATATGTGATAAGGCATAGTATAGTTGTATGTGCTCATGTGTACTGAGTGCAGTGAATTCCCTACTTGCATACAGTACTGTATATTGTCATTTAGCACTATGGTGAAGACTGTGGCACAGAGAGCTGCTTCTTGATTCTTGAACTGGTGAGTAGTATGGGAATACTTTTTTTCATTTTGTAATTATTTGTCAAAGGATCCTCCTAGCACAGGGAGTTGGTGTAGCCCCTGGTTGATATACTGGAAATACAAATAACATTTAAAACTTTTGTAGTGTCATTTTACCTCCTTGCTTTTTGTTGTTATCATCTCCTTTTTGATCGCTCTTTTTTGTTTGATCCTTGTTGCCCTGCTGTTGCTGAAATTAAGAGAGAAAATACAAAATCATTTCTGATTGCAGACATAATATAATATTCCAAATATTCTGCTATTCTGTGACCAGGCTCACACTTGGCAGCAAATATACTATATTGCGGCCAGCCATAGTTACTTGTATACATGCAGTAGTAGAAGAAAGACAGGTGAAATCAACAGTAATCATCTGTCTTCTCATTAAAACTACTAAATGAAGATAACATTTTGAAATATTAAATTACTAATAAGCATGATTGTTCTTTCCTTTCTTAGTTTTCAATTAAATAAGCAGGTGTTGGCAAGTGATTTTTTGCTTTTTCAGTTTTATTTATATCATTATGACTATGGATTTGGCTTTCATGGTTGTGTCTAATTCTGCTGTATTACTTCATTCCTGTGGACCTCTGCACCACATCAATATACAACACAGAATGCTGGTAAAGATCAGGTCCCCATTTGGATTGTGTTGTGTTTCTGGTGTCCTAAATAGGAAAAAGTGTTTGCCCTGACTGGGCTGTAAACCTACTTATGATGGAAACTAGACATAAAAACTGCACTTTTATCGGATGGATAAAGATTCATTAAATATTCCTGATAAATGTAATTTTTCTCAATTTTCTGGAAGACAGTGTTGCACGTGATGCAGCCTCAAAGCAGAAGCCCTTGACTGGGATAGAAATAAACTCACCTTATTCTTACCTTTTCTGCGTGAGACTCCTTCCAGCTGTCCAGACACCAGTAAAGAGTCTCAATGTATGACTTACTTCAGTTGAACTTTCATGAGTAATTGATGGGTGCTTATTTGGCTTACCTTTGTGGCAGATTTTTTGTCCGGCTTGTTACCTAAAAAGACAAGTACTCACCATCAGTAAATACTCTGGTTATCTGAAAACTATATTATCAATATATATATAGCAGTGTGTGGGTTTGCTGCCTCATGGATCCAGTATCCTGGGTTCAAATTGTATGCTAGTTAGTATCCATGAAATTCCTCCATGCATTTTGTGTTCCTCCCTGATCCTCCAAGACATGAATTTTAGTTTCACTGATGATTCCTAATTTGCCCTGTGTGGGAGAGAGCTCTGTGATGGACTAGCTCCTCATTCAGAAATGTACTCTGGTACCATTTGACCCTGAACTGCATTTAACAGTTTGAGAATATTATGTTATATATTATTGTCAATTTATCTGTGAGAAGGAGCAAACCCTTTAGATAGTCATGTTTTAAATTGTATGCAAAATGCATTTTATGAAATGTGACATAAGAAATATGATAAGAAATAAATTGACTTTACCACATCTGAGTGTTATACTGATGTGGCACTGTTAAGATGTTGTGTTTTATAAATAATTACTATATATTTATTTCTCAGCTGTGCTGCTTACATGCACTGTAAATTATCTATTTAATACTCTATCCATTTTCTGAATTAGCCTATCCCATTCAATATCACAGAAAGTTAAAATCAAATGAGTGTAATTCAGGATGAGGCATCGGTCAATTTCTGGGCTCATTCACAAAACACATCTGTGATTCATACCAATTCATAACTCATCATTCATACCAGGTCAATTTAGAGCTGCAAATGAAAGTAATATGCATGTCTTAGACTGGTGGAAGAAAAACGCATGTGGACATAGCAGCAGCACCCATGTCACTATTCTATGTATTAATTTGAATGTATAAGCAAGTAATATTTAATAGTTTTAACATTCTGTAAGGGACAGCCTCAACCTAAAATCAGAAATCCCCACATCATCTCTTAGTGTAATTGAATAAATCCTTAGCTCAGGTTTTAATCTAATAGAGTTCTGTCAAACATCTCATTATTGGTATTCTTGCGAAGTGAAAGTCCTGCATGCCACATCCAGCAGAGCATTAGCCTTGTCACACCTTCTCATTCTCTCCAATTCTCAGCCTTGAGAAATAGCTTGTTTGACAATGTTTGTGTTTGTAAGACAAAACAATTTTTTCAGAATTGCTTAGTTTGATTCAAGTAATGGGAAGCCACATCCTGTCATAGTTGGGGCATAGTAGGAACCATCCCCAAGACAAGATCTTCATCCCTCACAGTACACACTCATGCCCAAATCCATACTCCAACAGTATATACTAAATCTAATTTTAAAAAAGTCGAAATAAAATTCCATACTCATAAAAAGAATTTAAAAAGCAACGAATGACTTATTAATTTATCTAGTAACTCATTTCTACTAGCTTAAAGTTTTACTCTGCTGGCCTAGCTCTCTTTCTCAGGGGTGTGGGTTGATTTGTTCCAAACCTATTTTTTTAAAATTTGATTTATTTGTGTGGAATATTATTTGATTTTTTTTTTTTAAATTAATAAAATAAAAAAAGAAAGCGATGAATTGAATCACAGTTAAATCACATTTTATTAGTTAAAATTGATTTGACTTTTAAACTATTTCAGTTTGTGTTTCTCCAACTATGAGCTGTGAATTTTCTGTAGACATACATGTCCACTTTATATTTAATATAATAATGAAAACTATCACACTTCATATGGCTGTACAAAGGTTGGACAAATTAGTGGTCCAGACATCCAGGACTACCAGGTTTTAATTCCAGACAACCAAACTACAGACTCACAAGGCCCAATGGACTACCAAATGTTTTGGATCATTGGTCCATGCAATATTTTCCTAATCAAAAACAATACAATGAAAACAAAAGATCCCATTCTTCATTTACAGTCTTCGTGTGGGTGTCACAGCTGCTTATAGCATGTTGGACTGCCATAATCACTGTCTAACATACATACACACACACACACACACACACACGCACACACTAGTGAGCAATACTGTATAATGAAATTGTGCAACAAGTCTCTAAAGCAAGCCAGGGAAACAATAGTGTTAGTGAGGGCAAGAATGACAACAGTTAATCATGCTCTCTGATTGTTTACCACAACATAAAAATGTAATAATTAAAACATGGTTTGTTATGGATTAAATAAAAAAAGAAGAGCAGAGGACAAGGTAACCCATTTCATTGCTGCTTCAATACCAGTAACAAATGAAAGGAATCATAATTACAAGCAGTTTTATCACAAAAAATAATTGAAAAATGACTTTCCAAACACTGGTAGTACAGTACTTCAGTGGATTAAATATTGAGGATATTCCGCAAAGTAGCAATGACTGTAGGGAGGAGACAACATCACCACCAAGTCAGACAATGTACCGTGCTGTATGCAGGAATAAAGTGGTCCTTTGTTTTCAGGCAAAATTAAATTATTAAGATTGAAAAGGTGAGAATGTATAGTGACATTTACTATGCTAGTCAGCTTGCAAGATCTAACAAATGCTGATGCACTGCAGAGTCATTTCATGAATTGTACACTGATGCAGCATGTAACTGTACTGTATTCAACTGACAGGGCTTGATGCTGCTGAAAAAATGGCCTAAAATATTTAGTAGCTTGTTAATCACCTGTGATGACCTTAATGATCCAACAATGTTCTGTCACAGATATTCAAGTGTTCAGTCTTGAAAATTGAAAATTAACCTTTGGAAATCAAAAGATTATACCCCTTTGCAAGAATCTTAACTTATACAGTCACAGAAAGAGCATGAGAGGAACCTCATAAAAAAAATAAGATGATCGCAATATACCGATAGGTACTCTGGACTCTTAACAAGTATACTAGTGGTTCTGAAAACACTCTTTACTACTAGCCCAAATACTGCAGTGTGAACATGCCTGTATAATCCAACTGCATACATATGTGTGTGACACTGTAAAGGATATATTGTAAATTAGAATAACCCTGAGGGTCAATGGATGATGTTTTTGACAAAGAAATTAAATGTTGGGTATAACTATGGTCTGAAAACAACATTTAAGAATACAATATTAATGCAGTTTTAAAGTTTATTTTTGGTAAAATATTTTTGTGTACGTAAGAAAAAGATCATGACATAATACCTTAACAATTATCTGTTTACTAAAATATTCTCGTCCAAGATGATGGTTGCATTTATATTGCAGTGGAAAATAGAATTCAATATAATTGTGTACAACAAAACATTACTGTAAAAAATGTGCAGTAACCCTACACTATAAAGCTGGGCTACCAGAAAGCATATCTAAATTAACGGGTCTGTAAAACTGGTAACCCAACAGTCTACTATATACATGTACAATTTGTCCATTCCTACTATTTCCACATAGGCTATAAGATATAGGTATCCAAATATTAAAGCATATCAAAAATAGCTGAAAAAAATTGTGGTACCTTTCGATATGAATAGTTCTTTTAGTAACTGGTTCACATTTTTTGACGAGAATTGACAACAAATAGGTACATTCCATCATCATTGTCAAAAAGCACACACATTTCTTCAACTCTAATTAAAAACGCGAACTATACTATACTATACTATACTATACTATACTATACTATACTATAGGGGTTTCTTTTGATTCTGCAAGTTATCTTTCTTTCACATGAAAACAAACCCGCAATTAGATACACCCCCTCGCCACAGCGCTCCCACCTTTCGCTCCTGGCATCTTGACGCGACTCAGACTCGTTAGGATTGTAACTTCTGTTTGAGTGTGAAAACGCTCCGCTGGAGTGCTGTGCGCGACATTTATGGTCTGGGAATCTGTTCTGGAAGAGGCTGTGTAACAATCCAGCGATTGTCCCGAAAAGGCACAGTCAGCGAGGCAGAGCCACACCGTGTATCAACGCACTACTGAGCTCACTCAGCTGTATTCACTCAGCTGTCAAAGAGTCACGTTCATTCAGCCATTGTGGGCAACACCCGACCAATAAACAAATCGTGTGTATCTTGCGTTCTATCACGCCTGCATTTTGTTAATATAAAGTGAACCTAGATGGAGGTGGTTTAAGCCGTGATAGCTGTGACACATATGCTTGGGTTGATTAAGCCTAAGGGTGTTGTTCGGCCTGCCTTCTTTACGTCGCCCCTTTAAACGTTTCACACCACTTTACATCCTGGAAATAAAGCTCTTTAGTCCTTAATAATTATGTAGGCATTAATTTCTGCAAATTATGCGTCGCTTAGTTTGGTCTGCTATTTGAATCACCATACCCTGACTATGATTTAATAAAAGCGCAAGGTTTTTCAGCTTAAATAAAGCAAAACAACTGAGACTCACTATAGTTACTGTTATATAACAAGACCATAACAAATGCCTGTAGAGCACGGGACCCCGGAATGTCTTTTATTCATTCAAATGTGTACAGGCCTTTTTTTCTGTAGTTTGCTGGCTAAGCAGCGCACGATCGCGAATACGCAGTCACATTTAGTCACACCCGCCAGGTTAGCATTGCCAATTTAACCTGAATGACGACTAATACAAGGAGAACATGCACAATCTATTAAACTGTGATCGGAACTGTTCATAAGCTCATTTTCTAGAGATCAATTTTTTGAGAAACACTGTACTACTATACTGTCCTTATGTGCAATGTGATTATGAAAAAAATACTCAAATCCATATGGATGTTTTTTCTTGAGAAAAATTAAAATTGCAAACAACACTGTAGTATAGTCTTCCGTATTATGAGATAATTTTAGAGATCACCGATTACAAAATGCGACCAAAATATAGAATACTGAAGAATTTAACATTTTTTTAGTTGTTAAAGAATTCATTGTTGTTGTGTTAAGTTTTATAACATAGGAAAACTGGTTTTGTGATGTCTTGCAAGTATCGGGCTGATTCTTAAATGTGCAGGGAATGAAAGGTTGATAATAAAATCCTGGGAAGTATAGTGACATTGGTGGGTGATTTGGTTAAAATGAAATGATACTCGTCATTGTCTTATTGATCCCAATTGTGCTATTCATTAAAGTAAAACTCAATAAACACTAATATGTTACAAAGATAAGTGTAAATGTGTTATATAAGCAGGTTCTGTAAGTTTTGATTTTGACGTGGAAGTGCACTTGATATATAGCAGCATGCTGTTTCTTTAATGCCTCATGATGTATGCTGGACTTAGACCGAGTTACCTGTCTCTTACCTTGGAAAGAAAGTGAATAATTAACAGGACAGCAGGAAGAGAAGGCACACCATTATTTGAACAATTGGCATGGAGGATAGAGACAGTACTGTTGGAGACGTATCTTTTTTTGTTCACTGTTCTGACAGCGAAGTTTTGGATAGTCAAGGTAAGCAGCAAATTCCCACTCTTTTCCCCAAAAGGAATAAATATATAAATCCTTCTTGGAAGTTATAAAGCGTCAAATTATGGACTGATTTTCTCTTTGCATAAAATAAGAGGAAGGCATTTGAAAGTAAGAGAAGAAAGAATTTTCCAACTTGTGTATGTAAACATTTCCATTTTTTTGACTTTAGTTACTAAATGTTGGACTACACTTTTGTATATTGCAAGGTAGGAGATCGCACAAAATGATCTCTAACTTGCAAGGTCTGGAATGGAGCTTTTTAGTTATAACTATGATGACCTTTTTGCCACTTTTTTCTATGTTCACTTATATTAATATAAACAATTCATACTTTAAATATTGTTACCACTCAGTGCCTGGGATAATTCAGTTTTTCAGTGCTGTAGTACTTGCTTTGCAGAGGTTTTATGCACTTCCTAATGCGTGCCTCTTGCTGCCAACAAAGAGTCCTTCTCTCTCTGAGTTTGACCGTGAATGTATGAACACCAACATTTAATATCAGTACCTCTGGCAACTCCATACTGCCTTACGTTTTCTCCTCCACTGTGAAATGATGTAACAAAAAGAGTACTAATTTGTAATACACTTAACAATTTGAATCCTGAAACTGAGTAGAATCAATATGGCTCTCTCTACCTTTTTGTTAAGGAGCAGGCAAGATGAAATTACTGCTGCTCACCGAGTGTCATTCTGAAGCTTTTAATAACTTGGAAATAACACCTCAAACTAAATAGAAAGTTCTGAATATTTAAACAAACTACCAGCTAATCATTTATTACCAAAAGTGACTTATTATAATTTCAAATGCTTTTTAAAATTGAATTATTAGGGGTATTATGCTACAGTGGTGTGAAAAACTATTTGCCCCCTTCCTGATTTCTTATTCTTTTGCATGTTTGTCACACAAAATGTTTCTGATCATCAAACACATTTAACCATTAGTCAAATATAACACAAGTAAACACAAAATGCAGTTTTTAAATGATGGTTTTTATTATTTAGGGAGAAAAAATCCAAACCTACATTGGCCCTGTGTGAAAAAGTAATTGCCCCCTGAACCTAATAACTGTTTGGGCCACCCTTAGCAGCAATAACTGCAATCAAGCTTTTGCGATAACTTGCAATGAGTCGTTTACAGCTTGAGTTGACGAGCAGATGGCCGGACATTCTCCTTCAGGATTTTTTGATAGACAGTAGAATTCATGGTTCCATCTATTACAGCAAGCCTTCCAGATCCTGAAGCAGCAAAACAACCCCAGACCATCACACTACCACCACCATATTTTACTGTTGGTATGATGTTCTTTTTCTGAAATGCTGTGTTCCTTTTACACCAGATGTAACGGGACATTTGCCTTCCAAAAAGTTCAACTTTTGTCTCATCAGTCCACAAGGTATTTTCCCAAAAGTCTTGGCAATCATTGAGATGTTTCTTAGCAAAATTGAGACGAGCCCTAATGTTCTTTTTGCTTAACAGTGGTTTGCGTCTTGGAAATCTGCCATGCAGGCCGTTTTTGCCCAGTCTATTTCTTATGGTGGAGTCATAAACACTGACCTTAATTGAGGCAAGTGAGGCCTGCAGTTCTTTAGACGTTGTCCTGGGGTCTTTTGTGACCTCTCGGATGAGTCATCTCTGCGCTCTTGGGATAATTTTGGTTGGCCGGCCACTCCTGGGAAGGTTCATCACTGTTCCATGTTTTTGCCATTTGTGGATAATGGCTCTCACTGTGGTTCGCTGGAGTCCCAAAGCTTTAGAAATGGCTTTATAACCTTTACCAGACTGATAGATCTCAATTACTTCTGTTCTCATTTGTTCCTGAATTTCTTTGGATCTTGGCATGATGTCTAGCTTTTGAGGTGCTTTTGGTCTACTTCTCTGTGTCAGGCAGCTCCAATTTAAGTGATTTCTTGATTGAAACAGGTGTGGCAGTAATCAGGCCTGGGGGTGGCTACGGAAATTGAACTCAGGTGTGATACACCACAGTTAGGTTATTTTTTAACAAGGTGGCAATTACTTTTTCACACAGGGCCATGTAGGTTTGGATTTTTTTTCTCCCTAAATAATAAAAAACATCATTTAAAAACTGCATTTTGTGTTTACTTGTGTTACATTTGACTAATGGTTAAATGTGTTTGATGATCAGAAACATTTTGTGTGACAAACATGCAAAAGAATAAGAAATCAGGAAGGGGGCAAATAGTTTTTCACACCACTGTATGTTTGCCTCCATAAAGAATGGAGCTCTGATGGAAAACTATACAATATATAAGAAGAAAAGGTAAAGCACAGGATTCTAAGAAATGCATTTTGGGTTGTGATATTTAATTCTAATAACCATAGAACCTAATCATAAATATTATAATAAGTGATATACTGTATACAAAATCTTATTTATTTGATAACATTCATTGGCTTAGCATACCTTATGTAAATTTACTTTATATTACCATGCCATTTACTTATATAAAAACTTAAAAACTACAATGATTATTAAAAGAGGAGTTTGTATATATACATCCATCAGTCCTTCCAAAATCCCAATCCCTTAATCGAATTGTATGATCACAGGGAGTTGGAGCCTCCCCAGGCAACAAATAAGCACAAGATATAAACCAGTCTTGGACATGGTTGTATCCTACTATAGTGTGCTTTCACACACATATAGGCTCAGTTTAAAGTTGACAATTAGTCTTTGGACATGGTAGTTAAACCATAGTGCCCTGCATGAAAAATTCAGTTCATGTTTAATTTATGTTTATATAGCACACATCTGTTCAACAATCTCATGGCACTTTCACTCATTACATATATAACAATATCCAATTCAGGGTCTCTCTGGTTTAGAACCTATCAAAGAATTATTAGATGGAGGGTAGCAACTAACCTTAGACAGGTCACCTGTACAAAGCCATTATACGATTTAGAATTTCCAATTAACACATACATCTTTTGAATGCAAGAAGAAAACGGACATCCAGAGAAAACACCACACAGGTAAGGGCAGTATGTGAAAACTGCACACAGACAGTAGTCAGACATGGCATTTGTACCAAATATGCTACTATGTCTGCAATTTTATTTAAGTACAGTTGACATCAGAAGTTTACATTTTGTACACTTAGGTTGAATTCTATAAAACCCATTTTATAACCCCTCCACAGATTATATACTAACAAATTGTAAATTTTTAATAATTTTGTAATATTGTTTAAGACATCTACTATGTGCAGGGCAAAAGTAATTTTTCCAGCAATGTTCACAGACAGATTCCAGTGGGTCACAAGTTTATATTTACTTTGTTAATGGTGCCTTTAAACAGCTTGGAAAATACCAGGAAAT
The DNA here is from genome assembly GCF_016835505.1 of Polypterus senegalus. Lineage (NCBI taxonomy): Eukaryota > Metazoa > Chordata > Cladistia > Polypteriformes > Polypteridae > Polypterus > Polypterus senegalus. The sequence continues at coordinate 106,004,036 of NC_053166.1, forward strand.
TATGTCAAGCCTTTGGACAATTAGACAATTAGCTTCTGATAGCGAATTAGCTAAATTGGAGCTTACATGTTATGTACAGTATGTTAAGGCCTACAATTAATCTCACTGACTCCTTGGTTGACATAATGGGAAAATCAAAAGAAATCAGCCAAGACTCAGAAAACAAGGTTCATCCTTGGGAACAATTTCCAAAACCTTGAAGGTTCCACATTCATCTGTACAAACAATAATATGCAAGTTATAAACACCATGGGACCATACAGCCATCATACTGCTCAAGAAGGAGATGCATTCTGTCTCCTAGAGAAAAATGTACTTTGGCACAAAAAGTGCAAATCAATCCTAAAACAATAGCAAAGAACCTTGTGAAGATGCTGGAGGAAACATGTAGACAAGTACTATAGCTATATCCGCAGTAAATGAGTACAATATCAACATAACCTGGAAGGCTGCTCAGCAAGGGAGAAGCCACTACTCCAAACTCACTATTAAAAAGCCAAACTGCAGTTTACAGTGGCACATGGGGACAAAGATTTTACCTTCTGGAGAAATGTCCTCTGGTTTGACAAATCCAAGATCGAACTGTTTGAACATAATGGCCATTGTTATGTTTGGAGGAAAAAGGGAGAGGCTTACAAGCCGAAGAAAACCATCCCAGCCGTCAAGAGGTTCAGGCTCTGTTGTAAATGGGTCTTCCAAATGGACAATTACATCAAGCATATCTCCAAAGATGTAACAAAATGGATTAAGGACAACAAGGTCAAGATATTAAGTGACATGCCCTTAATCTGACTGAAAATGTGTGGGTAGAACTGAAAAAGTGTGTGTGAGCAACAATACCTATGAACCTCTTCCAGTTATAGCAATTCTGTCTAGAGGAATGGACCAAAATTCCAGCAACTTATTGTAAGAAGTTTGTGGAAAGCTACCTAAAATGTTTGGCTCAAATTAAAAATTTAAAGCCAATGCTACCAAATATTAACATAGTGTAACTTGTGACCCACTGAATAATGATACACTCATATAGTCAATAAAAAGCTAAATTCTCTGTCTGTGAGCATTGTTGGAAAAATTACTTTTGCCCTGCACAGAGTTGATGTCTTAAATGATTTGCCAAATTTATAGTTTGCTATAGATTGTTAGTTTTAAATCTGTGGAGGGGTTGTAAATTGAGTTTTACAGAAGTCACCCTAAGTGTACATAAACTTCTAACTTGAACTTTATATACAGTGCTATATTTTGAATAGCATAATACCATATTACAGTGCCTATAAAAAGTATCCACACTTGGATGTTTTCAACATTTTATTTTTATACAACCATTGAATTACAGTTTATTTATTCTATTGTTTTATTTATTCACATTTCTTCAATTTGAGACACCATAGCTTTGTAACTGCTTTAGGTTTGTCTCTTTATGGTGTCACTCACTAGTCTTCTTGCATGATCACTCAGGTTTTGTGGATGGCCTACTCTAGGCAGATTTTCAGCTGAGTTATCCTATTTCCACTTCTTAACTGATTGATTTAACTGGATTCCAAGGAATATTCATTGACTTGCATTTTTCTTTCATCTATCCCCTGGCTTGTGTTTTTCATTAACCTGTACACAGAGTTGCTTGAAGTGCTCTTTTGTCTTCATTATGTAGGTGAGGCCATGATATTGACTCACCACAAGAAGGGCCTTTCAGATAAGGTGCATCATCAATTGAAACACCTTGCCTACAACATGTGATCTCCATTGAACTAATCCTGTGCTTTTTAAAACCAAATTGCTTCAACAGTGATGATTTAGGTATACCATATTAATGGGGGTGAATACTTATTTAATTAATAATTTTATGCTTTATATTTGTAATTATGGGTGGCACAGTGGTGCAGTGGGTAGTGCTGCTGCCTTGCAGTTAGGGGACCCGGGTTCGCTTCCTGGGTCCTCCCTGCGTGGAGTTTGCATGTTCTTCCCATGTCTGCATGAGTTTCCTCCAGGTACTCCGATTTCCTCCCAAAGATATGCATGTTAGGTGCATTGGTGATTCTAAATTGTCCTTAGTGTGTGCTTGGTGTGTGCGTGCTCTGTGGTGGGCTGGCGCCGTCCTCAGGGTTTGTTTCCTGCCTTGAGCCCGGTGTTGGCTGGGATTGGCTCCAGCAGACCCCTGTGACCCTGTAGTTAGGATATAGCGGGTTGGATAATGGATGGATATTTGTAATTACTTTGGACCACTTTGCAGTGATTTGTTTTTGTTTTGATATTAGTTGGTCTTTATCTGTTGATTAGTGTAAAAATACATACTAAATCTACTTTGATTCAGAATTTCATAACAATAAAATATGAAAACTTCCCTGTAGATGTGCAACAGTGCTGCATCATAGGTCCAGGAAAATGAGATCAAATTCCATCTCAGGCAATGTGTGTATGGTTCTCCCACATCATCTTTTTGTCTGCATGGGTTTTTCTCATGATACTCTGTGTTTTCCTACACATTTCAAAAATGTGCACTTCAGGAAAATCAGTGAGTGTAAATTGTGAATGAGCATGTCCTATGATGTTCTAACTCCCTGTCCAAGGCTGATTCTTTTTTTGTATCCAGTGTTGACAGAATAGACTCCAGCCTGCAGCATTCTGAACTGGATTAACTAGGTAGAGCAACTGATGGTTGGCATTTATGACTTACTCATTGATTTAATTTTTGAACCCATTTCTGACAGTACAGTACATGTCAGACGCAGCAGGAGTCTATCTCTGTGGTGAGTAGCACAAGGCTGTAACTAGACTTAGTATTAAACTATTCTATTCTGTTCCACCTCTAGATGTGCTAGTTAGGCCTGGTCCAAATTGGTCTTGAATGAGTCTGAATGTGGCCCTGTTTGTAAGTGGACCCTTGGATGGACTGTCTCTTTGTTTCTTGCTTTGCACACTGTGCTGCCAGGAAAGGCTCCAACCTCTGCAACTCTAAATTTTGTTCCAGAATTTTGATATATTGTACTATATGAAAGAAACTGGATCATTTTTACCAACATTATTTTTAAAGTATTACATGAAATTATTTATGAGATGAATTTACAATTTTAAAACAATTCAAACCGGAACTAGATGGGTTCAGGATTATCAAGCTTGGTTATGCTTTGTTATTGTATGTTGTGTTTTGTTACACTGTGTTATGTTATGCCAATATACTCCTCAGAACATTTGACATTGTCAGTTTGTTTTTTCTTATTTCAAAACATTTAAGCCACTGACATTTACACTACCTTGGCATGACAGTCCAGGTACTTCTTTAATAATGCACCCTCCAACTATAATGATCTCCATCTTCAGTGTATCTATGACCTCATGTTCAGGCAAATTTAGGGATATTTGTTGTTCATATTATTACAAAGTTTGACAAATACTGAGGGTGTTCACATGGAAACACGGCTACTGAAATTACATTTTTATACTGACCATAATAACCATCTGGAAGCTTAGCTGGCTTAACAATGCAGTTGGTGAGAACAGCAGTAACAAAGCTCAGAAATGCAAAACGTTTTCTCTCATAAATTCAATGTTTCTTTGCCATTGTGATGAGCTTTCAATAATGTTAACAATATTTCAGACAAATTATATGACAACATCTTGGTTTTGGTGCCTATATTGTGATTGATTGGGAGGTATGACATAAATAGTGAATATTAGAGATGGGATAATCTGATTTACAGGGCAGTCGTAATTACTTACCATAATAAGTAATCCATGAATAACAGGTTATACTTATCTGTACCTTCATACCTTGGATTTGAAAGTGTTTGAAATATGCTGGAGTAGGGGTTGTGGCTTCGGGGAGGTTAAATTTACTAGTTTAAATCGAGAACAATACATGAAATAAACATCATACCATACAGAACAAGTTGCTGTCTGAAAAAAATAGTTTTACTTATTAGCTTTATTTTATGTGTCTGTTGTCACAGATGACACGAGTTGATTGACATCCCAACAAGAATTGATGGTTCCTTACCTGGATGATGTATCTTTATGATGGATGGCCATTATGCCATGTGTTGTAAATTTTGAAGGTATTATGAAAATAAAGTTCTTTTACTTGCCCCTGTGACGAAGCTGTGTCTAGTGTTTGGGGCTGTGAGATGCCCACTGCAAACCATGTATATGTTGTTTCTATTTTATATCTGGCATTATATAACTAATTGGTTACCATAGCATATATTTTTTCTAAGCAATGATCTTGTATCAGAAATGAAAATTAACTGTTTTTTGTTTTTATTGGCAGCAAGGTAGTGTTATTCAGGTAAACTGTGATCCCAAGAAATGGTGCGAAGAAGCAACTGTTCTGTTCCGGAGACCGAGATCCCATTGTCTACAGAATTTTTTGAAAGTAAGAGATTATACATATTTTGACTAGCATGCTACCATACCACAGTGTCTATAAAAGTATTCTCCCCCTTGGACGTTTCCACATTCTATGGTTAAAAACATTGAAACACACTCTAATTTGGCTTTTTGAAACTGATCAATGGAAAAAAGCCATTTAATGTTAAAGTGAATACAATCTCTACAAAATGATGTAAATTAATTACAAATATAAAACACAAAATAATTGATTGCATAAATATTTACCCCCTTTGTGTCAGTATTTAGTTGATGCATCTTTGGCAGCCATGACAGCCTAGAGTCTGTGTTAATAGCTCTCTATCAGTTTTACACAATAGTTCACTGCAATCTTTCTCCATTCTTCTTTAAGAAAAAGGCTCAAGCTTTGTCAGGGTAAGGATCATGAGTGAACAGCGTTTTGCAAGTGCAGTCACAAATTCTCAACTGGATTGAGATCTGGACACTCCACCACTCCAGGACATTAATATTGTTGTTTTCAAGCCATTCTTTTGTAGCTTTCGCTATATGCTTGAGGTTGCTGCTTTGCTGGAGGGAATTTCTTCTTCCATGGCAAAGATTTCTTTCCGGTAGGATTTTCTTGCATTTGTCTGCATTTATCTCACCATCCACCCACACAAGCCTTCCAGGGCTTGCTGCATAGAAGCATGCCCAGAGCATGATGCTGCCACCACCATGTATTTTTGATCATGTGCAGTGTTTGGCTTTTGCAATTCATAGCATTTAGTCTTTTGGTCAAAACGATTTATGTTGGTGTTACGAGACTCTAGAACCTTCTTCCAGCTAACTTTGGAGCCTCCTATGTTCCTTCTGGCAAACTTAAAATAAGATGCTATGTGTGTTTTTTTTTTTTTGTTCTGGTGAAGCACCCAGGCAGCAGTTGTTGTATATGCAGTCTCTCCAAATTCAGACATTGTAGTTTTTAACTACTTTAGAATTGTCAAAGGTCTCTTGGTGGACCCCCATACTAGTCTTCTTCTTGCAAGATTGCCTCAGCTAGCCAGATTTACAGCTGCACTACACTTTTTCCATTTCTTATTGATTGATTTAACTATAGTCTAAGGGATATTCAGTGTTTTTTCTTGTATCAATCACCAACTTGTGCTTTGCAATCATGTTTTCACAGAGTTACTTGGAGTGTTCATTTTGCCTTCATTGTTTAGGTTGAGCTACAGTCCTGACTCACCACAAGTTGGACTATCCAGCTACAGGTGCATTTACAGTAGATTACAATCAATTGGAACACTCTGACTACAGACAGGTGATCTCCAATAAACTAATTACGTGCCTGTTCAAACCAACTGACTGTAACAGTGGTAATTTAGGTGTGTCATATTAATAGGGGCGAATACTTGTGTGAACAGTTATTTGGTGTTTTATATTTGTAATTAATTTAGAGCACATTGCAGAGATCTGTTTTCATGTTGAGAATAAAAGGTCATTTTCTGTAGATTTGTATCAAAAAGTCAGAATAAATCATTTGTGATTCAATGTTGTATTAGAATAAGATGTGAAATTTTCAAATGGGATGAATACATTTTATAGGCACTGTAAGTGAGGTACAAGTGGCTAATCAACTTGAGGTAATACTTGCATTGTTGTTAGCTTGCCTAAACATTTCTATGATATAAATTGAAAAAAATATGCTTTCTGCAGTGAGTGCATATTTAAGGCCAGTGAGTTTCCCAAGGATGCATACTGATTTGACTTTATTGTTACTTTTCACATTTAGTAGAATTTAATTTTAATTTGGCTCTAATGTTGAAAAAGCTATTGGCCCTGTTGTCTGTGAATCTTTTGGGAAGATACCTTAATAAAAGGCTCTAGCAGAAATTAGTAATGTCAGACATCTGATGTCATATGGCAAAACATTGGGCTGCAATGTGACATAGTTCTTAGTGTCACTGCCTTTCAGCATCTGGGCACTAAGTTAAAATCCATGTCACAATCAAATGTGTCTGTTTCTCATATGTCTTTATTACATTTTCTACTACATCCCATAAACATGAGCATTAGATTAATTGACAACTCTAAAATTAGCCCTGTATAACTAAATGTAGTGTGTGGGAGTCTGCCTTATGATAGTTTGATATCCTATTATGGACTTGGTCATGTCTTGTATCTATTGCTGTGTGGATAGGTGCCAGCTCACAGTGACTCTGAAACTGAATACTCAGCCTTAGATGATGGACAAACTAACAGTATTTACATTACGTAGTAAACACTGTTATAGGGCACTTAACAAATACAAAGCAATTGTTTATGTGTATTTTTTCGCAATGGTGCATAGGCTGACTCAATGATTTGTGATTCAGTGACTGAACTACACAACCCTTCTTTTTTTTAAAGTTCAGTAACTTAGCACCTAGACCTTGCAGAAAAACTTAAATATTTAGATACCTTTGGATACTTTCTTTACAAAAATAATGAAGAGATGAGTTTGGAGTTTGGGCATTTCCAAACTGCAATAATGTAAACATGTGTTTTGCATGCATGTACTGAACTATTATTAGGTAGTTCAAGCTTGGTTGGTTACTGCTTTATGTCCTCAATCCTCACACCATGAGCCATGAGAATGGAGTAACAAAATCTCAGGTGAATCTTGAATAAGGAAGTGATGAAATGTTTGTGCAAAAGGTAGCTAGGAGTTTCATAAGATCTGTAGCTGTGATGCAGTTAAACATTCTTACATTTGTTAATGGTCCTTTACAGAAATCAAAGGAGAGCTTTGGCTTTTCCTTCTCCCTGCTCTTCTCACTTTCATTCTATCCGCTGTGTTTCTGGAGGAGATGGGCTTCTTGTTCCGCAATATCACTTCTTGCAGACGTCGTCGGCTATATCTCTGGATTCTTGGCATTTACCCGGTAAAACAAAAATGATATATATATAAAAGTGTAAATTGCTAGCACACAAATGATAATTTTCTGCTCTTTCTATTGAAGATTTAATGGAAATATACAAGTTTTTTCTTTCATTAAGTCCAGCTCATTCATTTCCATGTTTCTTCTGTATTTACCTTTCAATGTAACATCTTGTGGACTGATGATCAACTATTTACTGCATTGTGGTGATATAGCATCTCTGTATATTTTTTTCAGGTTTTCAGCATGACGTCTCTCATTGGGATGTATGTGCCTCGCTCTATGTCTGTCTGCAGTTTTGTTGCCTCTCTGTAAGTAAGCCACATGGGATTTAAGCTTAATCATTTAAGAGTTTCACTTTAGTTCACTTTTACTATGCTTATCATGGTGAGGGTCCTGGTGGAAACAATAACAAATTGGACTCTGTTCTTCAGCAAAACTTTCCAGCTGCAAGTGGGGAATTTTTAAAAGTTACCTGTTGAGTTGAAAGATAGAATGCTCCTAGTTTATGCTGGCTTCTCTTGGTTTCAACAAGCAGCAGTTTCACTCAGGTCATTTCTTACTGCTGACCTCCCCACTCTATCATGAAAAGTGAGCTCAGAAACACTGTGCAGGAATTTTATTTCAGCTGCTTAGACTGACTGTGTCATTCTTTTGGTCCTTACACAGAGTTCATTACAATACATGTAGATGGGGATATAGATTGACAGGTGAATAGAAAGACTTGCGCATGGATTTACTCAAGCTCCCACTTCACCACTGTTGTCTGGTAGAAAAGCCAAAAAACTGCCATGGCTGTCCCTATTTGTTGGTGAAATTCAGAATCAGCTGTAGCTTTACCAGTGAGCAACACCCTAAAGTACTTGAACTTGACTTGGAACATCTGATCACTCATTACCTGTTGCAAAGACACCACTGTTTGCCAGGAGAGAATCATGTCCTTACATCTGAGGTGTTAATTTTCATCGTTCATTACACACTATTGTAAACTGCTTTAGAGTGCCTCAAAAATGCCAGTCTATGGAGACCAAGAAGACAACATCATTGGCAAGAGTCTAAGAATTAATTCTGAGATTTCCACATTGGATACTCTCTATGTCTCAGCTGAACCTTGATATCCTGTGCATACAAAACAAAAGCAGGAGAGTTGACAGTTGAATTAATCAATAACACTGTATTGGCAAATATGTGAACATCGCTCTCAGTCCACAATTACCAAATCACTTGGCACACACAGCAATGACCATAGGACTTAGTGGTCGTGTGGCTCTTTTGTCCTTTAATCTATTATTTTTTTATTTTTATAATTTAAAATAAAAAATAAATTAAATAAAAAAGGTATGAGCAATTTAGGTAATCCAAAACCAATTTTTAATAATGAGACCAGTGCAGTACAAGTCCAGTTAGATGTTGGACTTTTTGGATGATGACATGTCTTCTTTGGCCAGTCTTCCTTGAAGGCTATGTCTGCAGGAGATGCCAGCTAATCATGTACCTCAAGTTTAGGGTCACTGAACTGGAGGTAGAGTTAGCATGCCTATACTTAAGTAGAGAATTGGTGGACCTGGCCCAGATGTACTTTAGAGAGGACCCCTAAGGAGGTGTGGGAGTTCATTCCAGACTAGACAGGTAGAGATAGGTGGGTCACAAGACAAAGGATACACAATGTTCTGGGCATCGACCTCAGAAATGGAAGTGTCAAAATCCTTTTTCCGGCACTTGTGGAGCTGTGTCTCTGAAGACCTTTATGTGGTAGGCAGGAATGAGGAATCCAAATGGGCTACCTCTAAACCAGTCCACAGAAAGAGAGAGGATGTGATTATGGGGGACTCAATATTTAGGGGGATTAAAGACACAGAAAGTCTTGCATGGTGTGTTGCCAGTAGATGTACAGGTGGGAGACCACCCTGTAAACGTTGATAGGCTGTTGACCATAGCGGGGGTGGATCCAGTTATTATTGTCCATTTTGGAATAAATGACATACATAAGGGAAGGTTATCAGTTCAGCAATCCAAATCCAATCCAAAGAGTTAAGTGCTAAGCTGTGGAGTAGAATTGACAAGGTAGATTTCTCAGAGGTTCCACATGTGCCACACGCCAGTCCAGAAGGACAGAGGAGATTAGAAGGCTTAACAAAAGGCTCAAATATGGGTACAAGTTTGCAGAGTATAGATTTATGGCACATTAGGACACCTTTTGGAACAAATGGAACCTGTTCTGCTATGTCAGGTTACATTTGAACCAGGGAGGCATCACTGCGTTAGGAGTGGTATGAGTAGGTTAGTTGAGGATTGCTTAAACTAGGGAATGGGGAGGCAGTGAGTTTAAGACAGGCCAGATTTAGAATTGTACATGGAGGGACAAGCAATCGTGTAAAAATAAATATGCATAGTAATGTAAATTCTAACCCAAAGTTTTATTGCAAAAGTTAAACAAGTAAAACTTAAAATAGCATGCATTACAAGTATCAAAAATAAAAGAAATGAGTTAGAGTTGTATGTAACTGAAAGTGATTATGATATTATAGTAATTACAGAAACCTGGCTAAATAACAACGACGGCGATGAGTAAAACATAGAGGATTACACATTTTTAGGAAGGAGAGACAGAACATAAAAGGAGGAGGGTTTGCCAGTTATGTTAAGTAGTATTTAAATACAAGTCTTCTTCAGTTTAACAAAGAGCCACATGTTAATGAGGACATATTTATTAATCTGAAAAGCAATAAGGAAAGACACCTTATTTTAGAAGATTGCTATAGACCCTCCAATGAAGTGTAATATTGAATAGGCAGGTTTGCAGGGGGAAATTATAGTCATGGTGGACATGGTGAGTTTTTGGACATAATCAAAGACTGCTTTTTAACAACGTGTTTTAAAGCACCAATGTGGGGAAAAATGCCTGTCTACATTTAGTATTTTCTAACAATCCGGATAGAATAGTCTAGAAGTAATTGAACTGCTATAGTCACGTGACCATAGTATAACACAATTCTCAGTATTATGCAAGAGTGCAAATGCAAAGACCAAACCTATGAAGTTTAACTTTGACTGGGCAAATTTTGAACAGCGGCGATAAAGTATAAAAGAGATAAGCTTTTAAGTGTGGAGACAGTCAAGGAACAGTGGAGCAGGCTTAGAAATTTTTTGCACGACAGGTATATCCTAAAAACTTGAAAAAGGAAAGCTGTTAAAAATCCACAGTGAATGAATAAGGAGTTATTTTTAGTGCATGTAAATGATTTGGACTGGAATATAAATAACATGATGGTTAAGTTTGCAGATGATACCAAGCTTGGTGAATTGCCAGATAATCTAGAATTAGATTTCCAGGGCTGGAGCCTGGCCAGGACGCCCAGGAGGACCGGAGGAGGGCTTGTGCCTCCTCCAGACTGCGAGGGGGCATCCGCCCTGGTTATGTTGGGGGCCTCGGGTAAAGGGCTTGGAAGCCCAGCCCTGTAGGGACCCGTGGCCACCGCCAGGCGGCGCCCCGGTGCCTGTAGAAGTCTGGAGCCCAGCACTTCCGCCACACCAGGAAGTGCTGGGGGGAAGAAGACAGGGGACACCTGGAGGGCTTCCGGGTGCACAGCTGGCATTTCTGCCACACTGGGGCGTGTCTTCAGAGGAATGCCGGGAAGCAGCTGGAGCCCATCTGGGTTTCTATTTAAGGGGCCGCCTCCCTCCAGTCATTGGTGGATGTCGGGTGGAAGAGGACGGAGCTAGAGTGAGGACTGGAGGCGGCCAGGAGAGAGGCACGGAGAACTGTGAGGCCTGGACTTTGGGGGATCGGTGCAAGAGGCACTGGGGTTTGAGAGCACGTTAAAACTGTAAATATTGTGTGAATAAAGAGTGTGTGGTGGAACTAACCATGTCCGTCTGTGTGTGTCCGGGCCAGCGTCCACAGTGGCGTAGTCGGCAGGATACTCCGCCTGGTTCAAGGCGGGGACCTGCATTAAAAAATATTTCTGTGGACGACCCGGTGCAGCAGCGGACCCCACACACTCACTGCGGGAGCGGCCCGTGCACAACCCCGCGGGAGCGGTTATTCATTGTTAATTTTCCAAATTTACTCCAACTTATTAATTTGTTGCCAGTTTTTGCCTCTGTTTTGATTTCTGAAAAATAAAGTTTCCAGTATTAACAATTAGACTGAATATATGACAACACTGTATCTATAAATAGACCTTAAGTGTTAATTTAACATTAGTGATATTTTCATGTAGGTTTGCTGATATTTCCTTGTTTTTATTTTTAATTTATCAGTCTGGGAATTATTCACCTTTATTTTACTTTTCCAATTACAGTAATTTTGATAATGTGCATGGTTTATTCATAGTTAAGACTGCTGTTCCTTTAAGATTATGCGCTCTTTCCTCTCACAGGAATTTTTATTGTACTAAAGCAAAAATGATTTACAGATGCGCTTGCAATAACCTCACCATTGCAGTTATCTCGATACATTTTGACATTTTATTTCTACCCCACACCACCTACAGCCTCAGATATAGCCTAAATCAGTTATTTTCTACCATGATGATTTTTTTCCAACAAAGGTTTTATGTCTTTAATTTTTCTGAATATACAAATAAAAGCGATGCAAAAGTTCCAGCAAACAGGATGTGAGTTAAAGAAATATTTTTTATTCTGGATGCTTCTATGGCGTTATTTCAGTGCCACTATTCTGAGCCTCAGAAAAAGATTGCAAGTGCAAGTGTTGCATTTTGAAGAGAAATTTATTTTGAGCGTACAAAAGCTGAATTTGAGTGAACAAAATTCATTGCTGCGTGCAAAAAATGTATTTCAGTGTTTGCGCTTATCCATATACACACACACAATAGCACCCCTCTCGCTTTTTTCCAACAACATTTTGGATAATATCTTTAATTATTTTATTTTAAAATTGGGGTTTAATTGAGTTTAGTCTTTAGCTACATTTCTGACTGTTTCGAATGCATAGCAAGCTGATTGGAGAAGCGATCAGAATTTTGAAACCAAGTCTGTGATTGGTTGGTTTTGTGGCACACTTATAACGTTCCAGCAGAGAATGTTGTGAGCAGGATGTGAAAAACCTGAGCGAGAGGGGGTGCTATTGTGTGTGTGTATATGGATAAGCGCAAACACTGAAATTTTTACGCAGCAATGAATTTTGTTCACTGCTTTTGTATGCTTAAATTTCTCCTCAAAATGCAACACTTGCACTTGCAATATTTTTTTACGTGCGCTCAGAATAGTGGCACTGAAATAACGCCATATGCTTCATTACAGTAGTGAAATTTTATCTGTTACAGGTATCACTCCATTACTCTTTGGAAGTTTTTGGCTCTCATTACTGACTTTTTTGGAGGAAAATCTCAGATGCTGGTAGTATTAGAGGGACAGCTGGTTTCACCAAACCCCTTTCCATGTTGTTGCTGCTGCTGTTTTCCAATGATAACTGTTAACAGGTAAGAGGATCCTAACTAACTACGTCAGGTAGACTACATGCACTGCCCTCTGGATTTAGTTTATTTTCTTCATCTTTTTGTGAACTTGTCAATAAAAAACATAAGTAGGAACTTCAGACAGAGATATATGTGGGAGAATAATACACCCATGAAGGTCTTTTCTTATAAAGAAATCCTAATTAAAAGCCGATGGATTTTGATCGTTCTAGATGACAACAGGTCCTTCTGAGCTGATGCTTGACATGACTTGGACAGTTTGCAGACATCATGAACTGCTGGATTATTGTGATATCGCAGCCTTTTAAATGAGAATGATGCTGGCTATGTTGCATAATGTCATTGGCTGTCCCTGAGCAGGATTTGAAAGCCACTTATGGGCTTTAAATAATGTGTTAATTTGTGCTGTAGAATATGCTGGTTAAACTAAAACTTAAAGCAGAATATCAATGGAGGCAGTATTTGTACTGTAAACATTAATATATGGATCAATTCAGTGACAGAAGGATCAAACTATGAATGAACTACTAACTTCCCTTTTCTATTTTATCAGTATGACTTTACCAAAAATATATCATTATGTAAATTGTTTGATCAGAATATGTTAACAATGATAAGTAGGTTTGATAATGTTATCTTACTTTCAAATAATGATTGATAAATTTATTTCCTGGGCACATGTTTTCAAATTATACTAACAATTGTAGCACTTGCAGTAAAGAGGAGACTGCTTTTTGTTTTCACTTGTAGCATCTTCTTGAATTTTGTGTTAATTCTGTTGTGAATACCTACTGTGACAGATAGAGGGCGCTCTCGTCCTCTTGAACCCTCAGACATATCTCCAGACACCAGGTAAAAGTCCAAATGTTGACTTTATTAATACACAACATTGCACGAAGCACACTCCTCTCCACAATACTCATTAAATTAAACAATACACTAATCAATAAACTCTCCATCACTCCCAGACGCGTTGCCACCCTTCAACCCAGCTCAGCTCGACATCTGGGGCTTTCCCACAATCCTTTATAGTCCCTGACCCGGAAGTGTTTCTAATCCCCCAGTCCATGTGATCTCCTATCACTTCCGGGTCAGATAAAAAGTCTTCTTCTTCACCCCGGAAGTATTTCACTTCTGTTCTCGCTTTGCCTATGACGTACTTCCGGGTTATAGGGCACATGTGACTCTCTGGGCCTCCCTGCAGCGTCCTCTGTTGGCCCCTGGGGTATCCAGCAGGGCTGTAGGGGAAAACTCCATAGTCCATGATTCCCTGCTGGTATCCAGGGCACCTCCATGCTGCAGGGAGAGCTCCATCTGTTGGCCTGGGGGTATTGGCTGGAATGACAAGCCGGCCATAGAGCACACTCTATTGGACCAGAATAGTTGAGTGTGGCTTTCGTTTCAAAGCTACCTTCTGTGGTGAGAGCATATTATAATTGATGCAATTTTTATTTTTTATATACAGTAAGTTGCTTACAGAGTGGCATGTTGGTAAAGTGATTAGCATTACAGTGATCCCTCGCTATATCGCGCTTCGACTTTCGCGGCTTCACTGTATCGCGGATTTTAAATGTAATCATATCTAAATATATATCATGGATTTTTCGCTGGTTTGCGGATTTCTGCAGGAAATGGGTCTTTTAATTTATAATACATGCTTCCTCAGTTGCTTTGCCCAGTTGATTTCATACAAGGGACGCTATTGCAAGATGGCTGAGATGCTACCCAAGCAGAGCACGTATTACATATTAAATAAAACTCCTCAATGATGTACGATATGCTTCCCGTACAGTGCTTTGCATACTTGAAAGCCCAAACAGCATGTATTGATTTTTGATTGTTTGCTTGTCTCTCTCTCTCTCTCTCTGACATTCTCTGCTCCTGACGGAGGTGGTGTAAGCAGAGGGGCTGTTCGCAAACTGGCCTAGAGGATACGGATGCTCCTCTAAAAATGCTGAAAGATTACCTTCACATTGCTGCCTTACTTGTGCTTGCTTTGTCGGGCGGTGCCTCGCATACTTGAAAGCCCAAACAGCCCTATTGAGTTTTGATTGTTTGCTTTTCTCGCTTTCTCTCTCTCTCTCTCTGACATTCTCTGCTCCTGACGCGCACTCCTTTGAAGAGGAAGATATGTTTGCATTCTTTTAATTGTGATACGGAACTGTCATCTCTGTCTTGTCATGGAGCACAGTTTAAACTTTTGACTAAAGGGTGTTATTTCATGTCTAGAATGTTAGAAAATGTATTTAGAAGATAATAAACAGGTCTTCTATGCGCTAACTGCGAAAATATTTGATTTATAAATAACTAGGAAAATAACCATGCTTCGCAGCGGAGAAGTAGTGTGTTAAAGAAGGAAAGAAAAAGAAAAGGAAACATTTTGAAAATAACGTAACATGATTGTCAATTTAATTGTTTTGTCACTGTTATGAGTGTTATAATAAACATGATGGTCCCCCATCCCAACGCCTCCCACGTTGTTGGCTGCCTGCCTATATAAGGCCGTCCGTTGCTCCAGTCTCTACATTCCCTTCCTTGCTTCGCCACGAGATTCACGTCTCCCTGCAGCCTACTACAGCCTTTTTATTTAATTCACAGCTTCTCCACTGTTTTATTGTTCGTTTATTATGATTATAGTTATTGTGTAGGTATTTTAGACTTGCATTACATTGTACAGGTACCCATTTCCTTTATCGTTCCAACCATACCCCCATAACATGCCTATCGAAGTGATCACCATTGATCAAAGAACTGTCACTTACCGAGTGGTTTCCATGCCTGGAGATGGCACCTGCCTTTTCCATTCTCTTTGTTACATATTGCCCGGCCATATCAGGCTCACTCTTGATATCCGGAGGAACATTGTGTCTTATGTATTGAATGACTGGGACAGGTTCAAGGTTTGGACTGATGATGGTAGAGGAGATAATTATACTACACAGGAGCACTATAAGAGTGAAATGCTTAAGCCCTTCACCTATGGTTCTGCATGTGAGTTGATGGCTGCCGCTGAATTGTTCGGTTGTCGCTTTCAAGTGTGCCGAAATGGCCAAATATTTTACTCCTTTCGACAACCGCCAATGCCTCTTAAACATCTTAGATTCACAGGTGACAATTTCAGTAGTGGACACCATGATATTTATGAATGTTTAAACTCTCAAAAGCTGGATGTGAAGTTATCGATGAAACCTGTTGTGTGCTTACAACGCTTGACAGATGCCGAATGTCACTTCAACACAAGTCCAGCAAATACTGTCGTAATTGAAACAAACCACAAAACTCAAACCGATTATGACTGCAGCAATCCAAGCTGTGAGATTTGAAACAAGATTACTGATCACATGGCCAACTGTACGTTGCATGCTCAAGAGTAAGCTCAGTGCACAGCTTGCTCATATTACAACTAGAGGGCCGAAATCACAATGTGGTATACAAAGAGATCCTTAACAAATAATTATTGGCATATTTTCCCTCAGTTTTAAAAGGTTTAATTTTCTTCTTAATAAAAATTTTAATGCAGTACTTCGCCACTGCATGAAGCGTGGGTATTTTGCTAGTATATATATATATATATATATATAATATATATATATATATATATAGTAAAATACCCGTGCTTTGCAGCAGAGAAGTAGTGTGTTAAAGAAGTTATGAAAAAGAAAAGGGAACATTTTAAAAATAACATAACATGATTGTCAATGTAATTGTTTTGTGACTGTTGTGAGTATTGCTGTCATCAAGGATTTGATTATCATTATTTCTTTCAATCAGGTTCGTATTTGGAGGATGTGTTGTGTTCAAGTTACATTCCGTGTTTGTCAGCCGTTGTAAAGATAACAGGTTTCATTCATTGATTCCTTTCTTACTGCATCAATAAACAGCTCGTCTTCCTCTTTATTTGAGACATAACACACTGCATGCACGTTTTTTTTTACACTGTCTTCCTTTAGCGGGATATTGACTTTTTCCACCGTGTGCTTTGTTTCTGCAGTAGCTGCACTTATGAATATGCTTGTATGCATCACTCACTTCCTATTCTTTTGCTGCCTTCTCAATTGTGTAATGCGTTTTTTGTTCAGCGCTCTTTGGAGCGGTTGCTTTTTGTCTGCGTACTGTGTTCACAGTCAGTTCACGTGAGCCGCTCGGTGTACATGCATCGAAGGTTCTCAGCTGTGCTTGTGCTACCTCGTGCAATGTCCACGGCTTTATTTAATGTTAGTTAAGACCTGGCACTTAAAAGTTTCTCTCGCAGTTGCGCTGAGTTTGTGCCAGACACCACCCTGACCATCTAATCTTCGTTTGCAAAGGCACAGTCCTTCACCCACGAATATTTAGCGGCAGAGTGTTTCTATTGGATTGCCGCTGACGGACGGCCTTATATGGGCAGGCACTGAATTACGTGGGAGGCATGACGATGAGGGATGCAACTCCGCCTCACACGGCGACCGAGCTGCAGGCTATGGCCTGTATATATGTACATAAGTAGGTTCCAGTTATGACCTTTATGTGTAGAATTTCGAAATGAAAACTGCCTAACTTTTGTAAGTAAGCTGTAAGGAATGAGCCTGCCAAATTTCAGCCTTTTACCTATACAGGAAGTTGGAGAATTAGTGATGAGTCAGTGAGTGAGTGAGTGAATCAGTCAGTCAGTCAGTGAGGGCTTTGCCTTTTATTAGTATAGAAGAATCCTACTTCGCAGAAATTCATTTATCGCGGCAGAGTCTGGAACAGTTTAACCGCAAGAAACGAGGGTTGCCTGTACTGCCCAAAAGCTCTAGCAACATGAATTGTGTATTGTCTATGTTCAATCTGACTATTTCCCCAGTGTTCATGTATGTTACATTAATTGACAGTTCGAAGTAGGCCCGATGGAGTCAGTGTATCCTGAAACCAACTACCACCTCATCTGGTGTTATGCCCTGCTTTGTCTCCGATGCAGTCATTAATCTCCATAATCACACATCCAAAAATTATGCTATGTGTGATTAGAAAATATTTGGGTAAATGTTGCAAACTGAAAAATAGACTTCATAACAATAAACAATTAAACATAATGCAGAGGGTAGCTGACGTCTACACATGTAGAAACATATATACATTTCTATATCCTTTAAGGTGATGTTTGCCATCCTGTAATGAAAGCAAATACAGATCAAATGGCTTTTCCGGTGCCCATGCACACAAATAGAAAGATAAAGATTGCTACAGGAAATCCAAGTGCAAGCTGTTGCTTTATTCTAAGGCACAGATGTCGAACTCTGGTCCTGGAGGGCCACAGTGGCTGCAGGTTTTCATTCTAACCATCTTCTTAACTAGTTACCAGTTTTTGTTGCTAATTAACTTGACTCAGGCCCCTTTGTTGTATCTTTTTCCTTAATTAGCAGCCAAATTATAATGAGACACAAAACAAGCCACCACATGACCAGCTCACCTGTGCCCATCATGCAATATCTGAAAATAAAGAAAGGTCTCAGTAAGGTTGATCTCTCAGTTCACCAAAACATTTTGACGGTGTCCTTAGAAAAAACAGGAAATAAACAGTTTTGGAAATGTCTCCTGTGACAAAATAAGAGCAGCAACAAAAACAACAACATTTATTTGTATGGCGCATTTTCATACAAATAATGTAGCTCAAAGTGCTTTACATGATGAATAAAGCGAAAAAAAAGACAAAGTAAGAATTAAAATAAGAGAACACTGATTAATATAGAATAAAAGTAAGGTCCGATGGCCAGGGAGGACAGAAAAAACAAAAAAAAAACTCCAGACAGCTGTAGAAAAAATAAAATCTGTAGGGGTTCCAGGCCATGAAACTGCCCAACCCCCTCTGGGCATTCTACCTAACATAAATGATTAGTCCTCATTGTATTCAGGGTTCTCATGGAAGGACTTGATGATGATGATCACGTGGACTTTTGGTCTTTAATCCATCAATGTAGGGACATCACAGTGCTTTGATCAGGTGGTGATGGCGGAGGTCGCCACCAGAGAAAACCGGAAAAAGAGCAGAAGAGAGAATAAGTGTTAGTAAGGATTTTGGCCACCATGAATAGTAATGATAATTAATTGAATATACAGAGCATCAAGATTAAACTAAGATGAAGCTATGAGAAAGCCATGTTAAAGTAATGTGTTTTCATCAGTGTTTTAAAGTGCTCTGCTGTATTAGCCTGGCAAATTCCTATTGGCAGGCTATTCCAGATTTTAGGTGCATAACAGCAGAAGGCTGCCTCACCACTTCTTTTAAGTTTAGCTCTTGGAATTTTAAGCAGACACTCTTTTGAGGATCTAAAGTTATGATTTGGAAAATAAGGTGTCAGACATTCCGATATAAAGTAATCCCTCCTCGATCAAGGGGTTATGCTCCAGACCCCCGCGATAGGTGAAAATCCGCGAAGTAGAAACCATATGTTTGTATGGTTATTTTTATATATTTTAAGCCCTTATAAAGTCTCGAACACTGTTTATAAATATTCCCCGCAGAGTTATACATCATAATCCCTTTGTATTCTCTTAGATATTAGGCAAGATTCATTGAAATTATATATATAAACACACTGTTTATATACAGTAAAACCTAAATATTATTTTAAAGATATTAAGTGTCTCCGATATCACATATGTTACAGCCATTACGATAGACAGGCCACCAGCAATAAATACGTACAATTAAAGAAAAATAGTATACAGTAAATGTGTGTACAATGACACTAAACGTACGTACATGTACTAAGTACTACTAAGTAGAAAATTAATTATGGTTGCTCACCAACAATGACACGATGACTTGTCCAATAACAATGAGTTTAGTTTTACTGCACAACAAAGGAAAGCGTTACAGCTCTTCCAAAGGAGCCTCTTCAGGCAAATGTGAAACACTGCCGTCGTTCTTCTTCTGGCAGTCTTCAATCCAAATCCCTAAAGCAGATTCCATCCAGACTACTGCCTTATTACATCCACTTACAACTCATTTTGCACCCTGGTTAAAAGGACACTGCGGCGGTAGATCTTATATTCCTTTCCTACTTTTTAAATAAAAAGAATCGTAGCCTTCAACAAATCCAAAACGTTTACCTTTTCGGCAATCGTTAACATCTTCCTTTTGCGCTTGGGTACGGCCCCTGAAGCAGTAGCAGATCGTTTTGGAGCCATAATGAAAGGCTTGACTATGCACAAAGATAAACACAAAAGAGCACAACTCTTTACACAGTGAAACACATTGATGCTGAATGAGCGAGACGAGACTTCATGGTTAACACTGCATTCAGCATACAGGAACTTAACTGCGTGCTCTGATTGGTTAGCTTCTCAGTCAGGAGAACTTAACTGCGTGCTCTGATTGGTTAGCTTCTCAGTCAGGAGAACTTAACTGCATGCTCTGATTGGTTAGCTTCTCAGTCATCCGCCAATAGCGTTCCTTGTATGAAATCAACTGGGCAAACCAACTGAGGAAGCATGTACAGGAAGTAAAAAGACACATTGTCGGCAAAACCCGCGAAGCAGTGAAAATCCGCGTTATATATTTAGTTATGCTTTCATATAAAATCCCCGATAGAGTGAAGCTGCGAAAGTCGAAGCGCGATATAGCGAGGGAATACTGTATAAGATGGAGTGAGATTATTTAAGGCTTTGTAAGCCATAAGCAGTATTTTAAAGTCAATTCTAAATGACACAGGTAACCAGTGTAGTGACATCAAAACTGGAGAAATGTGCTCAGATTTTCTTTTCCTAGTTAGGATTCTAGCAGCTGCATTCTGCACTAGTTGCAAACGATTTATGTCTTTTTTGGGTAGTCCTGAGAGGAGTGCATTACAGTAATCTAGTCGACTGAAAACAAAAGCGTGGACTAATTTCTCAGCATCTTTCAATGATAACTTTTGCTATGTTTCTTAAGTGAAAAAATGCTGTCCTAGTGGTCTGATTAATATGCAATTTAAAATTCAGGTCACAGTCAACAGTTACCCCTAAATTCTTTACCTCCGTCTTGGCTTTTAATACAAATGCATCAAGTTTATTTCTAATAACCTCATTATATCCATTATTGCCAATCACTAAAATTTCTGTTTTCTCTTTATTTAGCTTGAGAAAATTACTACTCATCCATTTAGAAATACAAGTAAGACATTGTGTTAGTGAAACAACAGAGTCAGGATCATCAGGTGCTATTGATAAATAGAGCTGTGTGTCACCAGCATAGATGTGGTAGCTCACATTATGCCCCAAGATAATCCGACCTAACGGAAGCATGTAAATTGAAAAGAGCAGTGGACCCAGGATAGAGCCTTGTTGAACACCATATAGGATATCATGTGTCTTTGACGTATAATTACCACAACTCACAAAGAATTTTATACCAGCCAGGTAGGATTCAAACCAATTTAAGACACTGCCACAGAGGCCTACCCACTGACTAAGGCAATTTCAAAGAATATTGTGATCAATGGTACCAAATACGGCACTCAGATCTAAGAGGATGAGAACAGATAAATGGCCTCTGCCTGCATTTACATGCAAGTCATTTAATACTTTAACAAGTGCAGTTTCTGTGCTGTGATTTGTTTTGAAACCCGACTGAAACTTATCAAGAATAGCATGTTTATTGAGGTAGTCATTTAGCTGCATAATGATTGCCTTCTGTAGAATTTTACTTAAGAAAGGCAGATTAGAAATGGGTCTAAAATTTTCAAAAGCAGAAAAGTCGAGATTATTTTTCTTGAATAGGTGTTTAACTATAGCAGTCTTAAGACAGTCTGGGAAGACCCCGTATCTAATGATGAGTTTACTATGTCAAGAATACTATCAATTAGCACGCCCGATACTTCTTTGAAAAAACTTGTTGTCTCTTAGTAGTGTATTTCTTCTTGGGGGTGCAATCCATTATTTTTTGCTTTATATCTGAAATTAATTTACACCACTTTGCAGAGATATGTTTTCACTTTGATATTAAAAAGTTTATTTTTATATGCTGATCAGTGTGAAAAAAGCCAAATTAAATCTACTGTGACTCAAAAAAATATGAAAACCTCCAAGAATGTGAATACCTTTATTAGGCACAGTAAATCTGTATGTTTGTGTTGGTGCATGTTAATGATGCTGTATGAAATAAAGATTGATTATCAGTTTATTTTCATGTAACAGGCAATGGCAGCATACAGCAAAACTAATAAATGTGATTTATTTTTAGATTACTTTGTTATTACACTCTTCTACCTATAACAAATACTTTATTAGATTTTTCAGATACATTTTTCTTCCACAGGTCTAATATGAGATGGATGACAGCTATTGTTTTTCAGCTATCAGTTGTGAGGACAATCCTCTTCTTTGTCACCATGGTACTGTGGACAGATGAGAAGTATGACTACGGGGATGTGAGTAAAACTTTAGGGGAAGAAGAAGGAATAAATCATGAAAGAACATTACATCTTCTGATTTTGTCATATACGGACCATACTAAATCCTTCTATATAAAAGCGGTCGGAATTGTCCTTCCGTCCTGTGAGTGCTATGCAGGCGCAGAGTTTCACACACGCCCCGTCCATTTTGCAATGCACGATGGGATTTGTAGTTTCGTTTTTCCAGGTAAAAGATGATTTTCTACTCCAGACTGTGCGAGTAGCATGGAGTTTCACACGCGCCCCGTCCATTTTGCAATGCACGATGGGATTTGTAGTTTCATTTTTCCAGGTAAAGGATGATTTTCTACTCCAGACTGTGCGATATCTTCTTCTTCTTTCTTACTATATAAAAGCGGTCGGGATTGTCCTTCCGTCCCATGAGTGGAAAGCGTAGCGGTATTCCGCTTATCACAGACTTAATACTTGCAGCTTGCGGTACGAAGCGACATGATGTGAGCAGAGTTCTGGTGCTCCCATCGTTTCCTTGCTTTTGTGCGCGATGCGCTGGAAAAATAGACAAAATTATGTCTCTGGAAATAATTAATGTTGATGGAGTACAAATGCCTCACCACGTGGTAAATATCAGGGGGTTCAAAAGGGCAACCTCAATATAGAAAAAAACTTTAAATTTCATCACAAAAATAACAAACCATAAGTATTAAAGTAATACCGCTCAAATGCAATATAACCAAATTAATGAGTTTGTATAAAATATCAAATTGATCTACATATTGAATTGCCTTAAGAAGTGGTCAACTTAAAAGTCGCTCGCCTTAAAAGGCGGGTGAGCCTAGTATTATAATAATTGTCATATGTACTGCATATTGTGTGTTTTTGTCTGTTACTGTAAAAATGCAATTTCCTTTGGGATTAATAAAATTATATATCTATCTATCAACAATCATGTAATTCAATAAAATTACATGTAACTATGTAATTCAACTAATAAGTGAATCAGTGAATGTGAAAGTGAATTATATGAAGATACAGAGGTAGAGTGCATAGTTTGAATTTGGCTTGAAACAAAACTATTTAAGAATTGGAAGTAGAAAGCACAGTTTGCATTTTCTTCAAACAAGACTATTTAAGACTGGGATTTCAAAACATGTATGTATGCATAACTAGTGAGAAAATATCCTGTCTTTATATTTCAGGTTGATTACAACAACCCTAATGCCTATGTGAATGCCATCATTGGGGTGTCCACTTTCCTTTCTTTCTATGGTTACTTGCTCTTTTATAAGGCCACACGGCAGGCTCTGCATGGTTATGGGTTACGTGCCAAATTCATTTGTATTATTTTAATTTTGGTGCTGTGTGGCCTGCAAAGTGGAATTCTTGAGACAATGGCAGCTTTTGGGGTCATCCCCTGCAATCCACCCTTCTCCAGACTCATGCGCTCACAATGTAAGTATTCCAGATTCATTCTGCCTTTTGTTTCTATTAAAGTCTAGTTGTAAACATTTAGCCTACATGTATAAATGTCTGTTAGAAAACTTGTTACTTTACTTTTTTGTAAGTTTTACATCTCCCTTAATATCACTCATAATACCTAATTTTTTATCTGATTAAAAAAAAAAAACACTATGTAATAAATTTATACAATGTGTTACTTTTAAACAACTACACAACTAAACTTTTCTCTGTGTTTAATTAAAGTTAATAAAGATCAGGTTTCCAAAATTTTTATATTTTTAGTATTGTCTAAATTAACCTGGTACTTCTTTGCTTAACTATCCTATTCAGCCCTTTAATGTAGGAGGTCTTGCGAGTCAGATTGCCATTGCTATAGAAGGTATGTAGATATCAGCACTTCTAAATGATGAATATTTGTTTTCAAGTATTTGACAGCCATTATACTTTCCCAAGAGTCGTGATAGACTTCAGGATAATTTAAGCTGCTTGCAATCTGTGCTCACTAAAAGGGTTTGTGAAGATTCACTTTGGACTTGTAAGAAAAAATTCACTATTTCAAGTTATATAAAATGAAATAATATAAAATAGTGAAAAGTACAAAAAAAAAACATGCTGTAGGCATCTTATCACGGAATTGAGATTCAGGTAGCAGAATCTTCTGAGTGTCAAAGAACATGATCACACACACTAATTTATTCAGTACAATGAGTGTCACATAGTGCAGCATTTTCAAATTAAAATTGGATGTAACTTCCCATTCCCAATACAGGCCAACACCCAGACATGCAAATGCACATAAAGATGACAAATGTCCTTCTGTGAACTGTCAATCCATACTCTTTTAAAGGGAGGTTGAAACTGGTCAAGGTTCATTGCTGGTTTCCGGGCATGTTATGTTCCATAATCAGGGAGAGATCAGGTGAGCTACCAACCAGGGGAGTTGACAAACAGTTTCTACAGTACATTGAGATGCACAGATGGAATATGAAATGGCATTGTCTTATTGGAGGAACATTTATCCTGTTTCACGCATGATGTTTGTTTCTGACATAGGTTGTGAAGGTCTAAGTCACCTACGTGTAATACCCTACTACCACTCGCCAATTGTTTGGCTGTGGTGACCTCTCTTTAATTATAAAGTAGCCTTTCCCCTGAACAATGCCACCCCCCTTCCTGCAGACTTAAAAGTTTAATATTCAAATATTTGGCAGTTCAAATGACACACTTTTACAATTCTGAAGAAAATGAACATTTAAAACACCCACAAAAGTGTTTTTTAAATAAAAAAAAATCATATTTTACTTTGATAATTAAGACCATAAAGAAGGGAAGCAATTTTTTTTTCTTAACTTTTCTTACTCCTTTCGCACTTTTTGTTAGTAAACTAAATATCACATCTTATTTCTGAGCATTTCTTAGAAATTACATGTTGCATCTATCTTAACTCAATAACTAAATACAGTGGAACCTCGGTTTGCGAGCATAATTCGTTCCGGAAACGTGCTCGCAGTCCAAAGCACTCGTATATCAAAGTGAATTTCCCCATAAGAAAAAATGGAAACTCAGATGATTCGTTCCACAACCCAAAACTATTCATATAAAAATGATTAATCTATACTAATAAAAGGCAAAGCCCTCACTGACTGACTGACTCACTGACTTATCACTAATTCTCCAACTTCCCGTGTGGGTGGAAGGCTGAAATTTGGCAGGCTCATTCCTTACAGCTTCCTTACAAAAGTTGGGCAGGTTTCATTTCAAAATTCTACGCGTAATGGTCATAACTGGTAACACAATAAACTACAGATCCCATAATGCAGTGCTTCAGCTGCCTTGCCGAACACTTACCGCGTTAATCAAGTCTAGCTTATGATGCTGCAAGTTATTGCGAAGCTAGCCCACACGATGCCGAAGAGAAAAGGTGATTCTGAACATAGAGCCTTTAAAAACCGATGGGAGGCTGAGTATATGTTTACTTACATTGCCGGTAAACCCGTATGTCTCATTTGTGGAGCTAATGTGGCTGTAATTACAGAATTTAGTCTAAGACGGCACTATGAGACAAAACATCAAGATAACCTGAAAGACCTGAATGCAATGCACAAGATACAGAAAGCAGAAGAGTTAAAGAAGAATCTGGCACTTCAGCAGACGTTTTTACCCGTGCAAAATCAAAGTGATTTCAAGTGAAGCTACTTTTATGGGAGACACAAATGCACCAGTGCAACTTGCCCCAGTATACCTGTTGCCAAGTAATATTGAACCAAGTCGGCACAACGGTGTTCCCAAATACGCACTTTGCTGATAAACTGAGCGCACTGAGTTCACACGGCGCTTTGGTGACTTTGAAGAACAAAAAAAGAATTTTGAGTTGTTTCGCAACCCATTTGCCGTCGATGTGGAAACTGCACCTGTGCAGATTCAGATGGAGGTGATTGAGCTGCAGTGTAATGGCACACTGAAGGCAAAGTATGATACTGCACGGCCTGCACTGTTTATTCACTCCATTCCCACACAAATGCTCCAGCTCCGTGTACCTTGTGTATGTTTGGTACCACATATCTGTGTGAGAAGCTCTTGAGACGAGCTCTAATGTTCTTTTTGCTTAACAGTGGTTTGCGTCTTGAAAATCTGCCATGCAGGCTGTTTTTGCCCAGTCTCTTTCTTATGGTGGAGTCGTGAACACTGACCTTAATTGAGGCAAGTGAGGCCTGCAGTTCTTTAGACGTTGTCCTGGGGTCTTTTGTGACCTCTCGGATTAGTCGTCTCTGCGCTCTTGGGGTAATTTTGGTCGGCCGGCCACTCCTGGGAAGGTTCACCACTGTTCCATGTTTTTGCCATTTGTGGATAATGGCTCTCACTGTGGTTCACTGGAGTCCCAAAGCTTTAGAAATGTTTTTATAACCTTTACCAGACTGATAGATCTTAATTACTTCTGTTCTCATTTGTTCCTGATTTTCTTTGGATCTTGGCATGATGTCTAGCTTTTGAGGTGCTTTTGGTCTCAGGCAGCTCCTATTTAAGTGATTTCTTGATTGAAACAGGTGTGGCAGTAATCAGGCCTGGGGTGGCTATGGAAATTACTTTTTCACACAGGGCCATGTAGGTTTGGATTTTTTTTCTCCCTAAATAATAAAAACCATCATTTAAAAACTGCATTTTGTGGTTACTTGTTGATGATCAGAAACATTTTGTGTGACAAACATGAAAAAGAATAGGAAATCAGGAAGGGGGCAAATAGTTTTTCATGCCCCTGTATATATATGACAGCAACACTCATCACTCACAACAGTGAGCGAGCAAGAGAGATAAGGAGATAAAGACGCACGTGAGAGAGAAGAACCATCAGCTCAGTTGTGATCACATGACGCTCAGCAGACAAAGTGTATCCATACTAGTCGTACTGCAAGACATCGCTCATTTATCAAGTCAAAAATTATTAAAAAATTAAGCCCGTCTTGCAAAACACTCGTAAACCACGTTACTTGTAAACCGAGGTTCCACTGTATATCCTTTATTATGGCTAAACATACAGGATACAAAGCAAAAAATAAAAACAAATAAGAGTTTGATACCACAGTCTCTACTTCAGTAGTTGAGTGTCATCAGGGTAGATGGCAACCCAAACTCTGTCCCTCTATTACCCTCTATCTGTCTCTGTCGTACTTCCCCAATGGCTAATTCTTTTTTGTTTTTTATATATTTTTTTTCCATTTCAGTCTGCTACATACCACTCGGCACCTTTTACCAAAATGATACACTGGGACCGCTAGAGTCTGTCTTTTCTTCAGCTTTCGTTTACGAGTCTTCAGCTCACCTTTACTGCCCACATCTCATCCAGCTTTGGACCACCACTCATTCTTTATCTGTGTGATTCTCTGGGAGTGCACTGCTTCTTTGTGTTCTGCCTCCGATTTCACGTCTCAATGTTGTATCAAAGTCAGTAATCAAGGCACCACTGCAGGTGTGATCAGCAATGAATGAGTGGCAGTCAAAGCAAGCAAAGGCATGACCACAGTCTTGCATCAAAAATATGACTGCATATGATCTGAGTGGACACTTCTGACATGACAGTGGGTCTGCCACAATCTTCCTTCTGTTACATCAGTCATAACATACATCCACACACACACCCTCATCCTGTAGATACCTTCCTCTTGCTGTCATTGCCAACTTCAACACCTGCATCCAGTTCTTTCTGCAATTTAACAGAAGAATTATTCTGCTTCATAAAAGCCCATGACATGATTCTTCTCAAATTCCATTAATTGTGTAAGTGGTGCACAATGACTTCACCCAGAATAAAGCATATTTCACAGAGTACTATATAGCATTTAGTAACACAAGTAACTGCTCCCATAAGGTTTTGAGAACCTCCTGCTGATTTCAGTGATGTGACCTTCCATATTCTCCTTTCTCACAGGGGGTTCCACTGACCTTGGGACTTTGATCACAACATAGTCTGTTCTCTATCTTGACAGTATTACAGTACTTATTGGTGTTCTTTTACATTTTCCAATAGAATATGTGTCAGAATTCAATTTTTTTACATTTATTCCTGTATGTGGGTCCTAAATGTGGAATGACTTGGAGTGCACATGCACATTTCCAATAATAATTAAATTACAATAAAGTTCTAAACTTTAAATGTGCACAACACATCATAATTGTCACAGTGCCCTAAGTTTGAATCCTGATTTTTGTTGTCCGTGTGAGGTCTGCATTTTCTCCTTCTGTTTGTATGGCTTTTCCTATGGGATTCTACAGTTTTCTTCCACATCACCAAAGATGTGCTGTTTAGGCTGATTGAAGATGGTATATTGAGCCTATACTTAACGTGATAGTGGAAGTGTTTGTAGTAGAACATTCCACTTGATGCTCTTACACTTGTATCTTTTAAGGCATTTAGCAAAAACAACTTTCATTTATTTCCTATGGTGAACACCATCCCAAAGAACTTTACAAATATAGACACACTAGCACAATACCCTCACTTCGCAGCAGAGAAGTAGTGTGTTAAAGAAGTTATGAAAAAGAAAAGGAAACATTTTAAAAATAACGTAACATGATTGTAATTGTTTTGTCACTGTTATGAGTGTTGCTGTCATCAAGGATTTGATTATCATTATTTCTTTCAATCAGGTTCGTATTTGGAGGACATGTTGTGTTCAAGTTACATTCCGTGTTTGTCAACCGTTGTAAAGATAACAGGTTTCATTCATCGAAGTGTTCACTATCCAAATCGCTACTCGTGAATCTAAGATGTTTAACAGACAACGGTATTAACTTGTGGATTTGCCTGTGAATATTTAGCGGCAGCGTGTCTATGAACTTGTGAAATCGCCTGCGAGTATTTAGCGACAGCGTCTCTATAAAGTTGTGGATTTGCCTGCGAGTATTTAGCAACAGCGTCTCTATGAACTTGTGGATTTGCTTGCGAGTATTTAGCGACAGCGTGTCTATTAACTTGTGGATTTTTCTGCGAGTATTTGGCGGCAGCGTCACGAATTTGTTTTCGTCTAGTTGCATCAGAAAATGTACCACGACGTCTGACACGCCTCCTTTTTACTGTTTTCTCACAGCTTGGATTGCTGCTGTCATAATCGGTTTGAGTTTCATGGTTTGTTTCAATTACGTTAGTATTTGCAGGACTTGTGTTGAAGTGACATTCCGCATCTGTCAAGCATTGTAAGCATACAACCGGCTTCATCGATAACTTCGCATCCAGCTTTTGAGAGTTTAAACATTCATAAACATCAAAGTGTCCACTACTGAAATCGTCAGCTTTGAATCTAAGATGTTTAAGAGGCATTGGCAGTTGTCCAAAGGTGTAAAATATTTGGCCATTTCAGTACACTTGAAAGCAACAACCGAACAATTCAGCGGCAGCCTTCAACTCACATGCAGAAGCATAGGTGAAGGGCTTAAGCATTTCACTCTTATAGTGCCCCTGTGTAGTATAATTATCTCCTGTACCGTCATCAGTCCACACCTTGAACCTGTCCCAGTCATTCAATACATAAGACACAATGTTCCTCCGGATATCAAGATTGAGCCTGATATGGCCGTGCAATATGTAACACAGAGAATGGAAAAGGAAGGCAGCATCTCCGGGCATGGAAACCACTCGGTAAGTGACAGTTCTTTGATCGATGGTGATTATCTCGATAGACATCTCACCACCCAAATCGTTACTCGTGAATCTAAGATGTTTAACAGGCATTCCCGGTATTAACTTGTGGATTTGCCTGCGAATATTTAGCGGCAGCGTGTCTATGAACTTGTGGAATTGCCTGCGAGTATTTAGCGACAGAGTCTCTATGAACTTGCGGATTAGCCCGCGAGTATTTAGCAGCAGCGTCTCTATGAACTTGTGGATTTGCCTGCGAGTATTTAGCGACAGCTTGTCTATTAACTTGTGGATCTTTCTGCGACTATTTGGCGGCAGCGTCAGAAAGTTGTTTCCATCTAGCTGCATCAGAAAATGTACCATGACGTCTGACACGCCTCCTTTTTACTGTTTTCTCACAGCTTGGATTGCTGCTGACGGACGGCCTTATATGGGCATAAAGTCAATTACGTGGGAAGCGTGGGGATGGGGGACGCAATATAGGCAAGCAGCCAACTACGTGGGAGGCATGGTGATGGGGGAACACAACTCTGCCTCACACGGTGACCGAGCTGCAGGCTATGGACGTATATATGTACGTAAGTAGGATTCAGTTATAACCATTACACGTAGAATTTCGAAATGAAACCTGCTTAACTTTTGTAAGTAACCTGTAAGGAATGAGCCTGCCAAATTTCAGCCTTCTACCTACACGGGAAGTTGGAGAATTAGTGATGAGTGAGTGAGTCAGTCAGTCAGTCGGTGAGGGCTTTGCCTTTTATTAGAATAGATAATACAACTGTTTACATACAATATACTTATTTTTTACAATCGGGGAGCATAGGCAGGTTACTTGTTCAAAATTACTCAATAAATTAGTGTTAAAGACTGAATCAGCAATGTATGGCCTAGAGTGGAGTTCCTAAACAACCACACCACACTGCCGGTCTAAACCTCACAATATATTTGCATACATAAATTGTTAGATGAAGTGACATCATATCAATATATAGTCCTGCTGAGTAAAAATGTAGATATTATCAGGTGACAATGAAGTAAAGAAAACAAAACCGTTGTGTAATTATGTTTTTGTAGATTATATCACAATGAGGCATTTATAACAGGAATACTCCGTTTCAATGATCTTGGCCTTTTGGATACACTTCTCCTCCTGACATTTTACGTGTACTAAGCACATGATATGTACATGCTGACATCCGTACCTACAGTATATGCTGTAAACTGAAGTAAAACTAAAAGGTCTGGGGTTGTGTAATAACATCTCAGGTACGTCTCTTGCTATACGAATGATGCAAGATGACAAAAAAGCAAGATTCAAAAACAGTAGAGTGAAAGATGATTGCAGGGAGTGGGTGAAGCAGTAAATTAAAATATAAATAATTAAATTAAAAGTGTTTGCTTGTATGAGGCAGGCACTGTTATTTGAGAGTAGTTTAGTAGCTATAAAGTGCAATTACATGACCCTAACCACTTAGTAATAATGCAGCATGAAGACAATACTTTTTAAGGGTGTATCAATATCTATTAACCATTTAACAAAACCTCAGCTCTTTTTTTGCTGTAAATGAATCTGATATACTGGTAGTAATGAGTCTATAAGCATATGTTGCTGATTTTTATTTTGTGAAAGCTAGTCTTACTGAAAAAAGATGCATAGAGACAACTATGCGCGGGAAAAATTTCGTGAGAACAATTAAGACAGCTCATTGACTGTCACATTCTTAAACTAATCCAACACCTCAAGGCGGGTGGTGGTCATTTGGAACTGCAAAAGATCAGAAGTGCTCTTGTTAACCTGGTCTGACAGATAGCAAGCTTTTCTTTGCGATGGACTGTCTACAGTTGAAAAGTCTCCTTTTAGACATGTAAAATGTGTCACATGAGCAACCCAGCCACAGGGGATTCACAAACCAGTGTGTTTCTTTGTGCCGGTCCCAAGCCCAGATAAATGGGGAGGGTTAAGTCAGCAAGGGTAACCGGTGTAAAATTTTGCCAAATCAATATGTGGACAACAATACAAATTTCCATACTGGATTGGTCGAGCCCCAGGTCAACAACGACCGCCAACAGGGTCTGGCAGAAATTGGGCTACTGTTGACTGAAGAAGAAGAAAAAGAAGGAGAAGAAGATGGGGGAGACGTGTCCGGAGGCAGGAGGAGAGGAGGAAAGTAAAGAGAGTGGAACTAAGGGTAGGAGCTTTGAATGTTGGCAGTATGACTGGTAAGAGGAGAGAGTTAGCAGATATGATGGAGAGAAGGAAGGTTGATATATTGTGCGTGCAAGAGACTAAATGGAAGGGGAGTAAGGCCAGGTGGATTGGAGGTGGATTCAAATTGTTCTATCATGGGGTGGATAAGAGAAGAAATGGAGTAGGGGTTATTCTGAAGCAACAGTATGTCAAGAGTGTTTTGGAGGTGAAAAGAGTGTCAGGCAGAGTAATGATTATGAAGCTGGAAATTGGGGGTGTGATGATGAATGTTGTTAGTTCATATGCACCGCAAGTTGGGGGTGCAATGGGTGAGAAAGAAGATTTTTAGAGTGAGTTGGATGAAGTGATGAACAGTGTACCCAAAGGACAGAAAGTGGTGATTGGAGTGGGTTTCAATGGGCATGTTGGTGAAAGGAACAGAGGAGACAAAAAGGTGATGGGTAGGTATGGTGTCAAGGAAAGGAATGAAGAAGGTCAGAGGATAGTGGATTTTGCCAAAAGGTTGGCCATGGCTGTGGTGAATACATATTTTAAGAAGAGGGAGGAACATAGGGTTACGTACAAGAGTGGAGGAAGATGCACACAGGTAGATTACATCCTATGCAGAACAGTTGATCTGAAGGAGATTGAAGACTGCAAAGTGGTGGCAGGGGAAAGTGTAGTTAAGCAGCATAGGATGGTGGTCTGTAGGATGACGCTGGAGATCAAGAACAGGAAGAGAGTGAGGGCAGAGCCAAGGATCAAATGGTGGAAGTTGACAAGGGAAGACTGAAAGGTTGAGCTTAGGGAGGAGGTATGACAGGCACTGGGTGGCAGTGAAGAGTTATCAGACAGCTGGGAAACTACAGCAAATGTAGTAAGGGTGACAGCAAGAAGGGTGCTTGGTGTGACATCTGGAAAGGGGAAGGAGGAAAAGGAAAAGGTGGTGGAACGAGGGAATACAGGAGAGTATACAGAGGAAGAGGATGGCAAGGAAGAAGTGGGATAGTCAGAGAGATACAGAAAGTAGACAAAAGTACAAGGAGATAAGGTGCAAGGTGAAGAGTGAGATGGCGAAGGCTAAAGAAAAGGCGTATGATGAATTGTATGAGAGGTTGGATACTAAGGAGGGAGAAAAGGATCTGTACCGACTGGCTAAATAGAGGGACCGAGCTGGGAAAGATGTGCAGCAGGTTAGAGTGATAAAGGCTAAAGATGGAAACATACTCAGATGCGAGGAGAGTGTGTTGAGCAGATGGAAAGAGTACTTTGAGAGGCTGATGAATGAAGAGAACAAGAGAGAGAAGAGGTTGGATGATGTGGAGATAGTGAATCAAGACGTGCAATGGATTAGCAAGGAGGAAGTAAGGACAGCTATGAAGAGGATGAAAAATGAAATGAAAAAGTCAGTAGGAACAAGACAGAATACATGTGTGTAAATGAGAGGAAGGTCAGTGGAACGGTGAGGATGCAGGGAGTAGAGTTGGCGAAGGTGGATGAGTTTAAATACTTGGGATCAACAGTACAGAGTAATGGGGATTGTGCAAGAGAGGTGAAAAGGGAGTGCAGGCAGGGTGGAATGGGTGGACAAGAGTTTCAGGAGTGATTTGTGACAGACGGGTATCAGCAAGAATGAAAGGGAAGGTCTGCAGGATGGTAGTGAGACCAGCTATGTTATGTGGGTTGGAGATGGTGGCACTTACCAGATAGCAGGAAACAGAGCTGGAGGTAGCAGAGTTAAAGATGCTAAGATTTGCACTGGGTGTGAAGAGGATAGATAGGATTAGAAATGAGTACATTAGAGGGTCAGCTCAAGTTGGACGGTTGGGAGACAAAGTCAGAGAGGCGAGATTGCGTTGGTCTGGACATGTGCAGAGGAGAGATGCTGGGTATATTGGGAGAAGGATGCTAAGGATAGAGTTGCCAGGGAAGAGGAAAAGAGGAAGGCCTAAGCGAAGGTTTATGGATGTGGTGAGAGTGGACATGCAGGTGATAGGTGTAACAGAGCAAGATGCAGAGGACAGAAAGATATGGAAGATGACAATCTGCTGTGGCAACCCCTAACAGGAGCAGCCGAAAGAAGAAGAATGTGTGTCACATGAGCAGAGAGCATATTACACATTTTAAAAATAAACATAACTTGATTTAAAAATATGCATAACCTGATGCAAGGAAAAACTTTAGCATTAGATTTTACAT
The DNA here is from genome assembly GCF_016835505.1 of Polypterus senegalus. Taxonomy (NCBI): domain Eukaryota; kingdom Metazoa; phylum Chordata; class Cladistia; order Polypteriformes; family Polypteridae; genus Polypterus; species Polypterus senegalus. Next base: position 106,038,049 of record NC_053166.1, read on the forward strand.
TGAGATTCAATGGAAAGAATTGGCAGCAATGCTAATGAAAATATGAACTGCGAAATATGCATTTGAAATAAACAGTATGTCATACTGCACCAAAAGGGCTGCTCTTAAGAGAGCTAATAATAAAGAACCACAAATCTGCCTAACAACATCAGTAAAAGCATGAACAAGACAGCACAGCTCCCACCTTGTGACTGTACTTCTAAATAAATAACAGAAGAAATTTAACATTAATGTCTAATTAGAAAGGCAAACATACCATTATAAAATAGCAGCAGCCTTTTTACATATTGCATATTCATAGACTACAATGCTTATCTAAACTGTATTTGCAATTATGTTATATAGTAATGCAATAGTTTAAATGACAGAAAGCAATTGGAGTGGATAGAGGCATGTCTCAAACGTGTGGAGCCCAGTAGCTGCAGTGGTCTGTGTATGTATGTGTGTATGTGCACATCTGTCTGTCTCTACTGTCAGTGCTCATTACAATGTGCAAATTAATTGTTAAACTTCAATTACCTTTTACTACTGGGCTCCTGAATGGATAACAGCAATTTTAACTTTTTAGTTTTCTCTCAGTGTCAAGTCTTTTGTTCAGTATCTTTTGCTCTCTTGCGGATACCCTGGCAGTGGTTTAAAATGCACGGATTAAATGAATTGGAGGTGGGTGTTTTAGGAAGAAGCTTTGTGGCTGCAGCATTTGCAGTACATGATTTTGCTACTATTCACTACACAGTTAATGGGTTGTCCGCAGACATGTATTCTTGTTTGAGTATCATGTCTGGCTCAGCAAGACTAGTGAAAACAGACAGCCTATTTGTCAGTTCAGTTTATTCTTGTGTAACAGGTTTTACATATTTATAAATATCAACTGTAACAGAAACATATAAAGCAAGATAACTTTTACAAACATAAGCAGATATAAATCTTGACTTATAAGTACAAATAAAAAGGCAACACACTTTGATTTGCACAATGTTCTTGGAGCAGCCTCCATTTTTTCTGATACACAAATCCACACAATATACACATGCAGTCAACAAAGGAGCATTAAGCTAAGGATTAATGTTGTTGCGTCAGTAATGCACCACGACACGTGTTCAAAATGCTGATTTTTTTTTTTCATTCAGACCAGTGACTCTGAATTACCCAAAAACAATAAATCTACTGATGTAAGATGTGGGCTTTCCATCATCCTTTGCACAGGCTTTATTTTTCTCTATGATTCCAGATGTATAGGACAGTAAAAGACAGAGAGAGAAGTAGAAAGAGAAAGCATATTCATTTTTAGCCACAATTCATGTTAAAGAGGATACATACATACATACATACAGTACATACATATACTGTCAAACCGGATTAATCCTTTTCAGAATTGTAGGGAAGGTTTATGGATGTGGTGAGAGAGGACATGCAAGTGATGGGTGTAACAGAGCAAGATGCAGAGGACAGAAAGATATGGAAGAAGATGATTCGCTGTGGCAACCCCTAACGGGTGCAACCGGAAGAAGAAGAAGAAGAAAAGAGAATTGTAGACTCTCAGCCAAAGACCATAATTTGAAAAAACGGCCTTGAACGGAGTGTCAGTCCATGCACACCTACACTGTGACCAGTTTACAATCACTAATCCACCTGTCACACATATCTTTGAGAATATGGGAGAATAAAGGAATAGCTGAAGCAAAACTGCACAAAGACAACAACTGGGTGTGAGTTTTGAACTCTGGATGCTGGATCCGTATGGCAGTGGTGCTAACCAGCATGCCAGGCACTAAAGGAATCTATTTGACAGAAAATTAGCTTGGCTGGCTGCAGAGGAGAGGAAAAACATAAATGTAATAAATTAATGTTTAAGTGTAAACAATAAGACCAAGATCAGGTTATAGATTAAAAGAGACAGAGACTGCTAAACCCTTAGGCCATGTATTTTACTTATTATTTTAGACCCATATCATCATTGTAGACATAAGGCCTAAAGACTTAGATGGCCTCCACTAAACAGAGACTTTATATACTACACTCAATACAACCACAACACATTCCATTTACATCAAGAGCAATCGTGGCTCTGCATAACGGGCAATGGGGGACTGTCCCCTATCTCACAGAAGATGGTGATGTTATATACAGTATAATGAAAATTTTCTGTTTTTTCATTATATGCTCAATGTTATTTCTTATAGAAAAATCTCTTTTTGGAATACATGAAATGTCCTTTGCTTCTGATGTTAGTCTAGTCTTGGGCAGGCCCTTGCACCTTGAACTGTTTTCAGCATACCTTTGCTCATGTGTGCAAATGTGCAGGAGTTTTGCAAAGACAAATACGGAAAATATGAAATGTGCAGAAATATAGATTTAGTAGAAACCTGTCAAGACACACTCAAGGCTGTAATGACTGCCAAAGGTACGTCTACTAAATGCTGACTTGAAGGTAATGAATATTTATGCAATCAGTTATTTTATGTTTTATATTTGTAATTAATTTAGACCACTTAACAGAAATCTTTTTTCACTTAGACCTTAAAGAGAAAAAAAAAAGTTAAAACTGCCTAGGGGGTGAACTCTTTTTATAAACACTGTACATACTTTATTTATCCTAATGGGAAACACCATATAAATAGCATCAAATGTGAAGATATTAATAGCAGTCAGATATATTTGATATATCCTACTTTCTTAGACCACTGAATTCAATTAATAATTTTGTTCACTGATGCTTTTGTCTCTACAGTAATTTACCACTACTCCATCATTGTGGAGATGTTCTGCATTGGGCTTTTTGCACGGCAATGCTTCCGTAAGGTGGAACCTGGCTCTCCTAATGGATCAACAAGTGAATCCGGCCCAGTGAGTTTCAAGCAGGACAAATATGTGCAGACAGAGGATGTACAGCTTGCTGAGAGAATTTCTGTGATCTCACAAGAGCCCTGGACAGGAATGGTGACCTCTGCATTAAATCACGGATATCACAGTGACAGTGAAGATAGCCTGTGTAAAATAGAGCATGCACCCTTGGATGAATTCCATTTTACCCAACAGCCTAGCTCCGGCATGACATTTTCTGAAAGAACTTATCCTCATGAAAAGAGATTTGGGGACTCAGTAAGCACTGGCAAGAAAGCGGATTTAGAAATGGGAAAGATGATGGTGAAAGCAGAGATTAATTACAACACTAGAAATGAGGTCACAGTAGTTTAGAATGAAGCTGCAATGGTGAGGAAGAACTGTCCAGAATTGGCCTGAAAGTAAACGGAGAACTGTACAAGGAGGATAAATTCTACTTGTTACAAACCTTAACAGTGTAGGGATAGAAAGAAATAAAGGAAATGCTCTTGCCAGAGCAGCCTAGTGGCACAGTGTTTAGCACTCCTGCCTCGCAGAACTCTGAGAATGATTTTGAAACTTTCTTTGGTCAATATGTAGAGAGTGCACATTCTTTCTTTGCCTCTGTGAGTTTATTGCCAAGGACATTGGTACAGAGCTAGGAAATGAATCTAAATTGGCCCAATATGAGTGCATGCAAGTGCAGCCTTTGATCCAGTATATGTTTCTACCTGACTCCTGATGACACTGAAAGTGACGTGTTAGTTCCCTGTGACCCGAAAACTAAATTAAAAAGGTGGAATGGTTGTTGCCCAGGTGCACATCTCAAGCTGAACTAAAATAGTTCATTGAAGAACTACTCAGATTTGAAATTTATGTAGTTTCATACATGCATGTTTTTAGTGTTACAAAATATTTTTGGTGTGGTTTCCTTATCTAAATGCAAAAAAATAATTTTAAAAAGATGTGTGTGCAGGGAAATAATTTGTGCACATTAACATCCTTATCGCTTTCAGTGTGTGTTTGCAAGATTTCATTATTAGAAATAACTCCCTCAACTTAAATTTGGCCGATTGATTTTAGTTCCCAATTTCCTGTTGAATAAATGGAACTAACATGCACTTATAAAATGACAGAATTTTATGTTAAATTTAACATACAAAAATACAGATTATGACTATGAGAAGTGAGAACAGACACAAACATAAATGGATATCAAAAGTCTATGCCCTTAATAAAATTTCACTCTATGTTGCTGTAAATGTTGAAATTAAAGCAAATAATTTCATGTATTTTTTCAGCTACAATCAGCTTTTACAAACAAGAATACTAAAGTGAACTGCAAATCGATACTTACTAGGAAATATGATTAAAAATGTTTCAAAATGGTGTGGTTGCAAAACTGTGCACACCTTGTAAGTTGCACATCATAAAAGAACATTTTGCTTTAATTCTAGCAGAATGTTTCTTTGGATAGGCCTCTACCAGCACAGCACAGCTATGTTTTACATTTTTGTGTCATACTTCTTTGTACAACAAAACAAACTTGTCCACCTGACTCCTATACTCTGCATCAATGCACCCCATAAGTGCAGAATCATCTGAGAATTTCTGTAAGTGACATGACCTGTTGTTATAATTACAGTTGGAGGTCTACAGTAAAGGAGGCAGGACTGTCCCTTGTGGGGCTTCAGTGTTGCTCACATACATATCAGAACAGAAACACTCCTTGAGTTACAGCAGCTGCAGTATGTCTGAGAGATAGTCCATTACCCTGGATACAATAGGCTCATCCACCTGCATATTGACGCATCTCGGGCTGGATGGTATTGAAGGAACTGGAGAAATCAAAAAGGATAATTCTCACAGTGCTTTCAGCTTTGTTCAGGAGAGAATAAGCCGTTTGGAGCAGATAGATAATTTCTTCCTCCACTCCGATCTTTGTCCGATAGGCAAACTGCAGTGGGTCTAGGTGGTCTACCACAAGAGGACTCATATACTGTACAGCAGTCCAGGACCAGTTTCTCAAAGATCTTCAGGATATGATACATAAGAGCCACTAGCTTGTCCTCATTAGGTGAAGAGGCGCCTGCCTTCTTTGGAGTAGGGACAATGCAGGATGTTTTCTGCAGCAGTGGCAATATCTGAAGCCTTGGAGACAGAGTAAACAGGTGACAGAGGACACCACAATGTTGGGCAGCACAGGCCATAAGAACTTGAGGACTGACTCCATCTGGCCCTGTAGCTTTTCCTATGTGTTGCTTCCTCTTATGTCTCCTTACTTGGTCTTCAGTTACAGAAAGTCTACACTAATGGTCAGAGGTGGACTTGTCGCTGGCCATTCCAGTTGATATGGCAAGAGTTGTTGATGTAGTAGGGATAATGTTGGGAGATTGGTCATTGGAAGAAGGTGGCAGTGTGAGGGCAAATCTATTTATTAAATTCAGGTTCAGGGCATTAGCTTTGTCCACATCCCCTTCTAGCATATGAGCCCTGTGTTGCCCGAGTCCAGCAATTATACCCAGTCCTTTATGTTGTTCTGAATGAGGTTGTTTTCGGTTTTAGGTTTGCAAGCTTTCTTTCCTTCACTCATCTTTTTAGTACACGGTGTATGTCCTTCAGAGCCTCTATGTCACTGGATTTGAATGCTCCTTACTTAGCTCCATAGTAATCCGGGGCTTGCTGTTAGGAAAACAAGGTACTGTTGTTTTGGGTACCACTGTGTTGACATGGAAGTTAATATAGTCCAGCGTTTCTCAACCTTTAAGTATTTGTGACCTGAGTTTTCATAACAGTTTTAATAGCGCCCCACTAACATTTTTTTGATATGTAGATGCATATTTTATTAATACTTACTTAACTTTTATCGACATTTATCTAACACTATATTTATTGTTCTAGTATCAGAATGTAGTTTAAGTTAATTTGTTTTGGTTTCAACAGATTTTTTTTTCATATTTTTGATTCTTGTTTTCTTTTTTTCACATATTCGCGCCTCCCTTTTGTTACTTCGCGCCCCCTAGGGGGCCCGCCCCACAGGTTGAGTACCACTGATATACAGTGTGAAAAACTATTTGCCCCCTTCCTGATTTCTTATTCTTTTGCATGTTTGTCACACAAAATGTTTCTGATCATCAAACACATTTAACCATTAGTCAAATATAACACAAGTAAACACAAAATGCAGTTTTTAAATGTTGGTTTTATTATTTAGGAGAAAAAATCCAAACCTACATGGCCCTGTGTGAAAAAGTAATTGCCCCCTTGTTAAAAAATAACCTAACTGTGGTGTATCACACCTGAGTTCAATAGCCATCCCCAGGCCTGATTACTGCCACACCTGTTTCAATCAAGAAATCACTTAAATAGGAGCTGCCTGACACAGAGAAGTAGACCAAAAGCACCTCAAAAGCTAGACATCATGCCAAGATCCAAAGAAAATCAGGAACAAATGAGAACAGAAGTAATTAAGATCTATCTGTCTGGTTAAGGTTATAAAAACATTTCTAAAGCTTTGGGACTCCAGCGAACCACAGTGAGAGCCATTATCCACAAATGGCAAAAACATGGAACAGTGGTGAACCTTCCCAGGAGTGGCCGGCCGACCAAAATTACCCCAAGAGCGCAGAGACGATTCATCCGAGGGGTTACAAAAGACCACAGGACAACGTCTAAAGAACTGCAGTAATAATGCAGTAAATAATGCAAATAATGCAGTAATAATGCAGTAAAATATGGTGGTGGTAGTGTGATGGTCTGGTGTTGTTTTGCTGCTTCAGGACCTGGAAGGCTTGCTGTGATAGATGGAACCATGAATTCTACTGTCTACCAAAAAATCCTGAAGGAGAATGTCCGGCCATCTGTTCGTCAACTCAAGCTGAAGCGATCTTGGGTGCTGCAACAGGACAATGACCCAAAACACACCAGCAAATCCACCTCTAAATGGCTGAAGAAAAACAAAATGAAGACTTTGGAGTGGCCTAGTCAAAGTCCTGACCTGAATCTAATTGAGATGCTATGGCATGACCTTAAAAAGGCGGTTCATGCTAGAAAACCCTGAAATAAAGCTGAATTACAACAATTCTGCAAAGATGAGTGGGCCAAAATTCCTCCAGAGTGCTGTAAAAGACTCATTGCAAGTTATCGCAAACGCTTGATTGCAATTATTGCTGCTAAGGGTGGCCTAACCAGTTATTAGGTTCAGGGGGCAATTACTTTTTCACACAGGGCCATGTAGGTTTGGATTTTTTTTTCCCTAAATAATAAAACCATCATTTAAAAACTGCATTTTGTGTTTACTTGTGTTATATTTGACTAATGGTTAAATGTGTTTGATGATCAGAAACATTTTGTGTGACAAACATGCAAAAGAATAAGAAATCAGGAAGGGGGCAAATAGTTTTTCACACCACTGTAATCTTTTAAATTAAAAAAAAAAAAAAAAAAGTAATGTACAAATTTGATCATTTCAAAATTAAAAGTACAGGTTAATAAATATAGACAATAAACAGGTAATTCAAATGTTTAGACACTATGAAAAAGGGCTTTTCAACCATCTATTTCACATAATGTAGATAACATACTTCATGATCTGCGTATCCCTCTGATGCCATCATATTTATTTGTGCCTTTTTTCAGGTTATGCTTAATAGCTTATGGTTAAACTGGAACAAAACTGAGGAATAGTGAGACATTTAAAATAGAATAACTTCAATTAGAAAAACAATAATTTCTATAACCTTGAATCAAATAATAATAATTCATAGCAGTAACTCCAAATAGCAGCCCCCATACAATGAACTTTACAGCTAGAAGGTGAAAATCTGTGGGTTTTAGCAAGTGAGTCAGTGAAAATCATGGAGTGCAGAGATGCAGTGTTACCTAGGAGATATTCACCTGACCCTTTAAATACTAGGCCAGTCATTCATTTTGGGCAAAAATATTGAAATATTCCAGCAACACTACTCACTTTCAAACATTTTCTTTCAATGCTGGTTACATTCTGAGCAGCAAACTAAGCTACCACATTTTTAGCTATGCTGAATTAATTGTATTTTTGATAAAATATTTAAGAACTAATTAGCATCAAGATCTATGTGTTCTAATTGCTAAAACATCTATAACACACTTTCCATGAAAATATATCATAACATTTACAATATTACTTTTAATAATATACTTTAGCATTGATTTACTTTGAATAGTCCTACATAATATACTAACCGAAAACAATACGTAGGACATTCAATCAAATCATTAATTTTTTTTAGATGCTATGACAATCAGTAAAAGTAGTCCTAATTTGTATTGCAATGCTAACCTAAGCTGACATGTGTAACCAGTCCTAACCATAATCTTTTTTAAGTAAACTCACAAACACATGCTAGTGGACAAGCACAACACTGTGATGTTTATTTACTTTGATCTTAAGAAAATATTAGTATACATTATCTTTTACCCTAAAAACATATTTTCAAAGACAGTGACTTGAAGGCAGTCACAGTAAGACAGCTTGTTGAGGCCTGGGTGAGCTTAGAGTTATCTCACACAACTACAACATCATTAATATTTTATCACATTTTTGTATGAATTGCTTCTTTCTTTCTTTCTTTTTTTTTCTTCTATATTCACAATTAACAATTTTTAATTTGGGTCACTAGAAGTCCACTCTATTGTAATAGTTCTGCATATAAAGCTTAGCTCAGCTGTCAGCATTTTCCAACTCTGTCCTGTGGAATAAAAAATACTTTAAGTCTCACATTATGGCGATTGTAAAGACTGCGATAGCCAATCTATGTGGGTATTTCCTCAGCAGCTCTTTACTTAGATCAAGTGGCTTTGGAAATTAAGAGTTGCCCTACCACGATGAACTGTGACCTTTCAAAAGATGATTGGTGCAACTGTTGCATGTCCCAACTCCAGCAGACTCGAAATGAATTAGGCAGTTTTTATATGAATGAATGGATATCGGCTGTAACATTATTATTCGGTTTTGTTTTATTTAGCACAGTTCCTGTGTTAAACGTATCTTCTTTTTAAAACACTTAAAATAAAGGATACTGGCTGGTGCTAATTCTGTTTTATTTTGATTACCACAACACCCCATATAGCGTGCCTTAACACTTCAAAATTGTGCTATTTTAAATTTAGTAATAAAATAAAAAAAATATTAAAACAGTACACTGTCTGGTTATTTAAATAGAAAAATATATATTGCACTCTTTCACTTTTACAGTTACCTAACCTCAATATTTTATAATGTCATACAAATTAACTTATCTTCTAAAAGAAGAAACGTGAAAACTGTCTATAAATCTCGGTACAATAACGATACAACAAGGAAAAAAACGCTGACACGGGTTGAAGGGGGTTTTGCACCTTTGTATTTCTTGCCGATTTGATGAAAAAATTACGCCACACAAACATTTTTGCTGGGTGTTGCGTAGCAACCATGTGTATTATATAGCACTGGCACAGTTCTAAATCTTTTATTTATAACTGTCCTCGAGTTGTGGGTACTTCTGTCTATCCGATGAAATCTTTCATTGATGTTTAACGTCTACATGTTCATCCCTTCGTCTCTCTGTGTTCTGGCGGCGCTTGCATTAAAGACAGCAAGACAGGAGCTGCATCTACCTGAACTGCAGCTCGCAGGATCGGTGTTTTTAATTGTGTTGCTTTTCACTTTATTTGGGTGCATGGCGGGACACTTCTGGAATATTAGTGGGCGGCTCCGAAGGTTATGCACCCGTGTCAGTCGCTTCAATGAGAAACAGATGGAGGTAGGGGAGCTCAAGGAGACGCTGGATGTCCTGGAAGATACATTAAAGGAACGCTTTGTAGAGATCGGAGCTATGAGAGAACTGGCAAAAAGTCGTAATCCCCAGATCGGCGAACGTGGCCGAGAGAACCTCAAGCTGCAAGGGCAGATTCGATTTATCAAACGACATGTTCAGGAGAGCATTGCTTCTAAAAAGGCAGCCCGGACGGAGCTGAAAAACTGTAAGAGTGAGCATCGTAAGATGAAGGATGGAGACGACTTCATAATAGTACCGAACTACACCGCGGCCCCGTGCCCACTTCGGAAAACCAATGCAGAAGACAGCGTGCTACCTGTGAGTTTTAAAAATATTAAGACGGAGGGAATGATGGGAAGAGAATAGCAGTTGCTTAAAGCTTTTTGGCATAACTCATGTCATAATTATTGAGGGTTTATTGTTTAAAGCGGCTGCACGATGATCCGGTGGTTAACGCTGCTTTTACACACCTTCAGCAGACTGGTTTCGAGTCGTGCTCTGGCCACAGTCTCTGCCGGTTTTATCAATTTTAGTATTGCAACACCGCGTGTGAGCTTAATGGTTACCGATTGTGATTGCCGGCGTGAGTGTGTGCGTGTAGGGCTGGATTAACTATTAAGCAAAACAAACACATCCTTAGGGCAACAAGGTATGGGATGTTTGGGGATGACACCGCTGAAATTTTCCATTACTGTATTTACCATGTAAGGTGCAGCCGAACCAGGTTTTACAAAAAGAGGCTCCCATATTAAATGAAAAAAAAAATACAAAAAACAAACAAATAAACATATAACATATAAACTATATATATATATATATATATATATATATATATATATATATATATATATATATATATATATATATATACAACAATACAAATAATAATAAAATAGTAAGAATAGAGGGTAATGGTATTTATTCATTCTGGGAATATGACAAAATTAGAGTCTGGTAACTGCCACACAGTCCACCAATGCTCAATTGAATCTCAGGGCCGTCTGGACACTGGCTGGTGGCCCAGGGAGTACAGCAGCCCATGCTATTTCTGATGCCTATGTATGTTTCTGTTTTGCTATCAAAACAGGGGCCCCAACTCCCTACTTTGTCATTGTCTTTGTCTGGGGGCCTATGATACTGTTAAGATGGCCCTGTGACGTTCTTGTCTTGGTCACGTCAGTTGTCCTGTTCAGTTGTCCATTGAAAGTGAATGCTGCTCATATGTATGGGGGCACCAAAATCTTTTGTGTGTTTGTGTGCAAACACGCACCTTGTTACGGACTGGTGCCCCTTCCAGGATTTGTCCTATCCTGTAAATGATGTTCTCAAGACTGGAATAACGACATGCAGGTTCTGAAATAATGTATTGGAAATAAAGCTATAAATATGTGTCCAAGAATGTAGCTGTGCCTCTACATTATATAAAATAAATATAAAATGTATTAAATTAACAGGTTGTAATAAATTATATACTGTAGGTCAGTGTTTTTCAACCGGGGTTCCATGGAGTGCTAGCCAAGGGTTCCGCTGAAAAAGTCCCATGATATAGGACATACTGGTGGATAATTGCACAGGGTTCCACTCCAGCGAAAAGGTTGAAAAACACTGCTGTAGGTAAAGAGTCAACTCTTGTAGCACAAGGAATTGGATGTTTAACTCCTCACACTGTTTTCTAATTGAATGGGATACATTATGCATAAACACTTAAAGTGACTAAGGTGGTGTTTACACCAGTGTAAACTTTCTATCCATTCTCCATTTCCATCTTCTGTGTTTTACACTGTAGTGCCATAGGCCCCAAACAATTTGATAAAAAAATCTTTGGATGATAGCAAATATTTATAAAAGTTAAAAGATTTGTAGCACATTGATTAATGCATCAAAATGGCAACAACTTTAGAAGAAGGGGGAAAAATAAATGATGCATCACATGCTGCCCTTGAGGGTAACAATTGCATGAAAAAGAGTTAAAGGGCGTGCAGGACTGGATTTGATTTTGAGATCTTAAGGAGACTTGCTAACTGACAGTACAAGTAATTTCTGTCTCATCCACCCACACATTCTTTTTTATTAGATTAACTAATCCACACTCTTCTAAATAATAGGTCCTTAATGCTATTTTACTGGGTGATACAATTCTTTTTAGAACCATTGCTTGATAAAGATCCATTTAAATCTGGGAATAGTTCCTTATTAAGAAGTTGGTTCTTTGGGCTTTGCAAGGGTTACTAATATGTTGGCAAACTGAAATCATTAGTAGATAGTAGGCTACATATAGCACAACAGTAACAGATCAGGAAAACCTGAGCATAGACAATGTGATTATGTGCAGTCTTTTTAAAGCCATGAGCTGACTGGTATTTCACAAATGTGTTATCACCTATTTATTATGTTACCCATTCCATCTGAACTAATGTGGTGCTGAGGTGCTACCCATTGCATGGCTACCTGTTGTGGATCTAAATAAATAAAGGTTTCTTCTTAACCTGTTTTGTGGACAATTATTTTGGGAATCAGAAATGATTATCCAATGGCATCACTCTAAATAAACACTTTTCACCTTTATTTTGTGTAGGGGCTAAAAAATAAAACACAATTTTAATAACAGTCTAGGCAAGTTTTCTCAACATAATTATAATAAGGATTACATGTTCTGTCATTGAATTACATTCAAATTGTATGTTGTTTCTTCTGACCTGATCAGTTGTCATCAATGTTCTTTCTAGGAGGATCACATGGTTTGATAGATTTTTTTAAAATTAGAATCAATTATGATCATTACTTGAACAATTAATTATATTTAGATGTCTCTGTCCTACCAAGTCTGCAGTATTAGAAAATTGGCTTAATTGTACTTACAATTAGTAGCAAATGTTCCTGTGTTTGAGAGATACAATTAGATTGAACACCAAGATTTTTCCCTTGTTGCACTCCCTTTATTGATCCTGTTTTTCCATTATGTGGAGACAGGGAGCAAGATCCTCTCCTAGCCACTAGACTGAATGCCAGTCCAAAACATGATTAATTAGCATCTGTAAGCAAATCATTAATTAGTACAATGTGCACCTTTCTTCAAGTGGAGAATATCTGAACTCCACACAGACAGTGATTGGGTAGGGATTTGAATGGAGTCTCCTGATCCTGTAAGTCAACAGCACTACCCAAAAGAAAGAGATTGTAAAAATAAGTGAGAAAAGGAGCGGTTTAGTAGAGTAGTGTTAAAGCACACTTAGTAATTGTTTACAAGGTAATTATCCCAATAAGCAGGACTATTATAAAGAATCAACAAAAACATTTAATTACAGTAGAGTTTATGAAGTATGCCATTATCTCTAATGTCTTTCAGAGTAGGTCTGGAATTAGATCCAAACTGAATCCATATTTTAGAAAAGACATCCTTCATGTTTTTGTTCTCTCATTGAATTTCAAATGTCCTGATAAATATGGTAATTATTTCTGCAGATATTACAAATGAATCCACAAGAATTGTCACTAGAACTTCATGACAAGGCTTTGGAAGGTCAATACATGCTTCCATCTTCTCAGAAAACAAGCAATTTCTATGAAGGTTTGTAACAACAATTCATTTTATTTTCATTGCCTTCATTTCTGTGTATAGCCTCCCTAAAAGGATACAATACTTTAAATTTTCCAGTTAACTGTTTGAGGTGTGTACCACTGGTCGTTATTTAAAAAAAAAAGTTTATATATATATATATATATATATATATATATATATATATATATATATATATATATATATATATATATATATACACTGCGGTGGGTTGGCACCTGCCCAGGATTGTTTCCTGCCTTGTGCCCTGTGTTGGCTGGGATTGGCTCAGCAGACCCCGTGACCCTATTCGATTCAGCGGGTTAGATAATGGATGGATGGATATATATATATATATATATATATATATATATGCACACAAACACACACACATACAGTATATACAGTGCCTACAGGGACTGGCTACGTATAGCCTTCCCCAAATTATATATATACTAGGGGGCTTCACCCACTGCTCGCTTCGCTCGGCACCTGCCCCGGCCTGCGCTACACACCAGTCACTTTGCGTTTCTGCCACTCGCATGTGTGGATTTCATTTTCACCAAACAACAAATCTTTTAATTCTTGCAGATACGCCTCCTCATTGGGAAGAAACACTACTTTTCCCTGATGGCAACATGAATGATCTACAAGTCTTTGATTTAAAGTTTAAATTAGAACAATACATTTGATCTCTTTTCACTGTTCCATTATTTCACTGAGTCCTAATTTCCGTTTGTTTCTGCTAATGCGATCTTTACTATCATTTTTTTGAGACTTTCCAATTTTAGTACTTTCATTATCTCTAATCGTGCCAACATTTTTGAATTCTTTACAACGTTCTACTTTGTCATCTACTCTTATTCTTTTATTTCCAGCCCCGGGCATGGTTAAATCTCTTGGCACAAAGTCTTGTCTCACGGAACATGAAAGTATCTCTCTGAAAAAGTCACGTCTTGTCCCAGGATTTTTTTTAATTACTAGGGGGCTCTGCCCCCTGCTCACTTCGCTCGCCAACCTCTGTGTTTGATCAATCGAATATACAATTATAACATTTTTTTTTCTTTGGAAATGTTTCAATTTCATTATTTGCACTTTTATTTTAAAGCTTCATTAAAAACAATATGTGGAATTACCTTTTCTTCAAGATCGCATTGAATTCTGATTTTGTTTTTGGAGACACATTGTGACAACGCAACATATAACTGCCCATGAGTAAATATTGTTTCTGTTTCTCTAATAAATAATCTGACTTTTTCTAATGTTTGTCCCTGTGATATGTTAATTGTCATAAGAAAAGCTATTCTCACGGTAAACTGTAAACATTTTAATAAGAATGATATATCATGATCTCCTTTGTTGTTTAATGTTATTCGCGGAATATATACATTACCTTTCTTGTCGCCTGTTAAATTTTGCATCGCTTCTCCGTGATCATACATATACATCTGACCAAACTGTGTATTCTTTAAATTTAAACTTGTCGTTGCTTTAACTGTTGCGGGACACATTCATAACGTATGATCCATTACTGTGTAAATCCACTTTTTGTGCATGGAATGATGCAGATGCGAAAAGACTTTGTTTTCTACTCTTTGCCTTTTATTTCTGACCTTGATTTGTCCTGTTAATTTTTCAATTACACCTTGTCCTGATCATTAATTATCTTTTGTTTGCGCTAATGCGATCTTTACTTTCTTTTTTTTTGATACTGTAGCAACTGACGTAATAAAGTGTCACAAAAGTTTTACTTGAGCAATCGCTGACTTCATAACCCCAAACACAACTTTCTAGCACTATCTCCCACTCCGAGTCTCACTCCCCCTTACCGCATCACTCAATACCCCGCTATCAGTCTTCCGTGCTGTACTCCGCCCTCCCTCAATCGGACCTACTGTAACAGTCACTTAAAACAAAAAAGGCTTCAACCTGGCTGGGATGCTACAATACTTTCGTATTCTACTGCTTTCATATTGGTGTACCTTTCTCTGCATGTGTATCGCACCATCATTTGTTTGAGCCTTTCGAATTCCACTGCTTTAATAATCTCTTGTCTGCCTTTTTTTCTTTCCAATGCTTTTGGGTCTCATTTCTCCGCGCTGCTCTTTCTTCTTTGCTTAGTCGTTGATGTTTCATCTAGAACGTATTGTCCTTATACGCTTTATATGTGCTGAAAGCATAGGATCTGTGTGTGCTATGTGCCTTTACATGACTGAATTTTTTGGTGACCGTGCTTCTATTTGATCTCGTTTGTAAGTAGGGTATGTCTTGCAAGAATCTCATGTTCTATGTCCCCGTGAGACGTGGAACATGAGACTTGGCACCAAGTCGATTATTCACAGTCCCCACGAGTTCCTTCGTGGCCAGTCTCTTTTCTCTCACGGGTCTTTTAAATGTCTTCCGAGAACTTCTGAGAAGATCACGTCTCGTCGTCCTGCTTTTCCTTTCCAGGAATTTTTCTTTATAATAGAGATAATATATATATATATTATATATAATATATACTGTATATATATAATATATATATACAGTGAATCCAGAAAGTATTCACAGCGCATCACTTTTTCCACATTTTCTTATTTTACAGCCTTATTCCA
This sequence comes from Polypterus senegalus, assembly GCF_016835505.1. NCBI lineage: Eukaryota > Metazoa > Chordata > Cladistia > Polypteriformes > Polypteridae > Polypterus > Polypterus senegalus. The sequence continues at coordinate 106,053,822 of NC_053166.1, forward strand.
AAATGGATTAAATTAATTTTTTTCCTCAGTATTCTACACACAACACCCCATAATGACAACGTAAAAAAAGTTTACTTGAGGTTTTTGCAAATTTATTAAAAATAAAAAAATTGAGAAAGCACATGTACATAAGTTTTCACATCCTTTGCCATGAAGCTCAAAATTGAGTTCGGGTGCATCCTGTTTCCCCTGACCATCCTTAAGATGTTTCTGCAGCTTAATTGGAGTCCACCTGTGGTAAATTCAGTTGATGTGACATGATTTGAAAAGGCACACACCTGTCTATATAAGGTCCCACAGTTGTCAGTTCAAACCAAGCATGAAGTCAAAGGAATTGTCTGTAGACCTCCGAGGCAGGATTGTCTAGAGGCACAAATCTGGGGAAGGTTACAGAAAGATTTCTGCTGCTTTGAAGGTCCCAATGAGCACAGTGGCCTCCATCATCCATAAGTGGAAGAAGTTCGAAACCACCAGGTTCCTTCCTAGAGCTGGCTGGCCATCTAAACTGAGATATCAAGGGAGAAAGGCCTTAGTCAGGGAGGTGACCAAGAACCCGATGGTCACACTGTCAGAGCTCCAGAAGTCCTCTGTGGAGAGAGGGGAACCTTCCAGAAAGACAGCTATCTCTGCAGCAATCCACCAATCAGGCCTGTATAGTAGAGTGGCCAGACGGAAGCCACTCCTTAGTAAAAGGCACATGGCAGCCCTCCTGGAGTTTGCCAAAAGGCACCTGAAGGACTCTCAGACCATGAGAAACAAAATTCTCTGGTCTGATGAGACAAAGATTGAACGCTTTGGTGTGAATTCCAGGCGTCACGTTTGGAGGAAACCAGGCACCGCACATCACCAGGCCAATACCATCCCTACAGTGAAGCATGGTGATGGCAGCATCATGCTGTGGGGATGTTTTTCAGCAGCAGGAACTGGGAGACTAGTCAGGATAAAGGGAAAAATGACTGCAGCAATGTACAGAGACATCCTGGATGAAAACCTGCTCCAGAGCGCTCTTGACCTCAGACTGGGGCGACGGTTCATCTTTCAGCAGGACAACGACCCTAAGCACACAGCCAAGATATAAAAGGAGTGGCTTCAGGACAACTATGTGAATGTCCTTGAGTGGCCCAGCAAGAGTCCAGACTTGAATCCGATTGAACCTGTGGAGAGATCTTAAAATGGCTGTGCACCGACGCTTCCCATCCAACCTGATGGAGCTTGAGAGGTGCTCCAAAGAGGAATGAGCGAAAACTGGCCAAGTATAGGTGTGCCAAGCTTGTGGCATCATATTCAAAAAGACTTGAGGCTGTAATTGCTGCCAAAGGTGCATCAGCAAAGTATTGAGCAAAGGCTGTGAATACTTATGTACATGTGATTTCTCAGTTTTTTTATTTTTAATAAATTTGCAAAAACCTCAAGTAAACTTTTTCACGTTGTCATTATGTGGTGTTGTGTGTAGAATTCTGAGGAAAAAAATGAATTTAATATTTAATCCAATTTGGAATAAGGCTGTAACATAACAAAATGTGGAAAAAGTGATGCGCTGTGAATACTTTCCGGATGCACTGTATATATATATATATATATATATATATATATATATATATATATACGTGTATATATATATATATACCTGTATATATATATATACTAGCAAAATACCAAGGTCAAGTGGAGAAGTAGTGTGTTAAAGAAGTAATGAAAAGAAAAGGAAATATTTTGAAAATAACGTAACACGATTGTCAATGTAATTGTTTTGTCACTGTTGTGAGTGATGAGTGTTGCTGTCATATATACTGTATATATATATATATATATATATACAGTATATATATATACACACACACATATATACATACATATATATACATACATCCACATATATATATATACATATCTACATATACACACATACATACATATATACACACAAATACATATATATATATACATACACACGCACATATATAAACATCCATCCATCCATCCATCCATCCATTTTCAAACCCGCTGAATCCGAATACAGGGTCACGGGGGTCTGCTGGAGCCAATCCCAGCCAACACAGGGCACAAGGCAGGAACCAATTCAGGGCAGGGTGCCAACCCACCACAGGACACACACAAACACACCCACACACCAAGCACACACTAGGGCCAATTTAGAATTGCCAATCCACCTAACCTGCATGTCTTTGGATTGTGGGAGGAAACCGGAGCGCCCGGAGGAAACCCACGAGACACGGGAGAACATGCAAACTCCACGCAGGGAGGACCCGGGAAGCGAACCCGGGTCTCCCAACTGCGAGGCAGCAGCGCTACCACTGCGCCACCGTGCCGCCCATATATAAACATATATATACATATACATACATATCTATACTAATAAAAGGCAAAGCCCTCACTCACTCACTCACTCACTGACTCATCACTAATTCTCCAACTTCCCGTGTGGGTGGAAGGCTGAAATTTGGCAGGTTCATTCCTTACAGCTTCCTTACAAAAGTTGGGCAGGTTTTATATCGAAATTCTCATAATGGTCATAACTGGAAGCAGTTTTTCTCCATTTACTGTAATGGAGATGAGCTTCAACGCCGTGGGGGCGGAGTTTCGTGTGACATCATCACGCCTCCCACGTAATCACGCAGTACATAGAAAACCAGGAAGACCTCAAAAACATGCATTATATAATTGAGAAGGCAGCGAAACAATAAGAAGCGAGTGACATATACAACCATATTTATGAGTTCTGCTACTTCGGAAACAAAGCACGATGTAAACCTACACTTTAAATTAAGTTCATAGACAGGCTGCGCTGCGCTTGTAATTTAGTGCCTGCCCATATAAGGCCGTCCGTCAGCGGCAATCCAATAGCAAACTCCCACTAAATATTCACGGGTGAAGGACTGTGCTTATGGAGAGGAAGATGAGATGGTCAGGGTGGTGTTTGGCACAAACTCTTTTTTAAGTGCCAGGACTAAGGTAACATTAAATACAGCCACGGACATAGCACCAGATGACACCAGCACAGCTGGGAACCTTCGATGCATGTACACCGAGAGGCTCACGTGAACTGGCGCAGTGCACAGATAAAAGCAACAGTTCCAAAGAGCTGAACAAAACCGAATTACACAATTGAAAAGGCAGCAAAAAATATGAAGCGTCTAATACATACAAGCATATTCATAAATCCAGCTACTGCGGAAACAAAGCACACGTTGGAAAAAGTCAATGTCCCGCTAAAGGAAGACAGTGTAAAAAACCCGTGCATGCAGTGTGTCAGGTCTCAGATAAAGAAGAAGACGAGCTGTTTATTGATGCAGTAAGAAACGAATCGATGAATGAAACCTGTCATCTTTACAACGATTGACAAACACGGAATGTAACTTGAACACAACACATCCTACAAATACGAACCTGATTGAAAGAAATAATGATAATCAAATCCTTGATGACAGCAACACTCAGTAACACTCACAAAACAAATACTGTATATTGACAGTCATGTTACGCTATTTTTAAAATGTTCCCTTTTCTTTTCTAGCTTTTTTAACACACTACTTCTCCGCTGCGATACGCGGGTATATATATATGTATATATATATCCTGATCTACATACTCGAATAATGGATACTTTATTCGCCATCAATGATTGTTTTGGTAAAGCCATACTCAGTGTATTCATTAGATGAACGGTAAAAAAGTAAGAGCGAGGGGAGGATGCAGGCTGTAGTCTTGCGTCAACTCTATCTGAATTGCGCGATCACATTTGAAAAATATATCTTTTCAAGTTCTATTTAGTCCATATGTGTCAAACTCAAGGGCAGGGCCACATCCGCCCGGCGTAATTATATCCGCCCCGAGATCATTTTATATACTGTATTATTGTTATTAAAGCCCGGGTATATGAAGCGCTGGTAACACAATAAACTACAGATCCCATAATGCAGCGCTTCAGCTGCCTTGCCGAACACTTACCGCCTTATGATGCTGCAAGTTATTGCGAAGCTAGCTCACACGATGCTGAAGAGAAAAGTTGATTCTGAAAATAGAGCCTTTAAAAACCGATGGGAGGCTGAGTATATGTTTACTGAACCCGTGTGTCTCATTTGTGGAGCTAATGTGGCTGTAATTACAGAATTTAATCTAAGACGGCACTATGAGACAAAACATCAGGGTAACCTGAATGCAATGCAGAAGATACAGAAAGCAGAATAATTAAATAAGAATCTGACACTTCAGCGGACGTTTTTACCCGTGCACAATCACAAAGTGATTTCAAGTGAAGCTGCTTTTATGGGAGACACAAATGCACAAGTGCACCTTGCCCCACTTTCCCTGTTGCCAAGTAATGTTAAACCAAGTCGTCACTACGGTGTTCCCAAATACGCACTTTGCTGATAAACTGAGCGCACTGCGCACTGAGTTTGCACGGCGCTTTGGTGACTTTGAAGAACAAAAAAAGTCCGTCTACATGCGGCTCGAACCTTGTGCATGTTTGGTAGCACATATCTGTGTGAGAAGCTCTTCTCAGTGATAAAGACTAACAAAACAGCACACAGGAGTCGCTCACTGATGAGCACCTGCAATCCATCCTGAGAATCTCCACAACACAGAACCTCACACCAAACAGAAACGAACCTGTGGCCAAAAAAAGATGCCAGGCGTCCAGCTCTAAAATGACATATGAGCAAAGACAACTGAATGATTTGATTTGTTATTGCTGAAAGGAACACATTTTATTTATATTTCCAGGTTTTGTTATGCAGCATGTTCATATTTGAATTTGTATAATTTTGACAGGATATATTTTTATGGAGAGCAAAATCTTTTGGGATATTTAAAATCTAAGTTT